>NW_017671699.1:150188-258945 GCF_001879085.1 Nicotiana attenuata | reverse complement strand
TTTCTTTGAATCCCTTTCGGCTTATCTCTGATTCCGTAACTAGTACAAAGAAAAGGTGGCAGGACCGGTTTCACAGGGCTTCGCCTGGTCAGAGTCGAAGAAATACCCAGCCTCAGCGAGTGCGTCAGGCCAATCTCGACTGACCATAGTGATTGATGCTTTTGAAGCAAAAAACATTGGAAAAGAAAGGAAGTCAAAGGCAAAAGTCCCAAGGGCAGAATAAAGTGACAAGGTCAGAGCCCACACGGGCGATTCATAATGAAATCCCGGAGGCTAAATCCAGTCGGTTTGAACAGAGATTCACTCTCAAAGGCGATAAGCAGCAAAGTTCTCAACGGAAATGGGGCCAGGACCAAGCAATCAATAGGATCAAGGCCACAAAACCAACCACCGTTTCAAACTAACCAATTGTTCTTTGATGAAAACAGGTTTAATTCAAAGCAACCTTGCAAGAAGCAGGTGCAATCCGAAAAGAAATGAAACGCGCAAGCGCAGAAACAGCTTTGCAGCAGGAGAACGACCAAAAAGGAAGTTTTCCCTCTCCAGTTTCTTTCATGTGTTTGCAAAAATAAAAGGAGAAACATGAAAAGGAAAACAAAAGATAGAAGAAAGAAGAAAAGAAGTTAAAATAAAAATCCCAAAAAGAAAAACAAATCATGATAGCATAGGATTCCATTCCTTAAATATCCCGGAACAAAAACCAAGGATCTCCCGGCACAAAAACCGTGGAGCTTTTCTTTCCAAATCCCGGAACAAAAACCGAGGATCTCCCGGCACAAAAACCGTGGAGCTTTTTCTTTCCCAAATCCCGGAACAAAAACCGTGGAGCTTTTTCTTTTCCAAATCCCGGAACAAAAACCGAGGATCTCCCGGCACAAAAACCGTGGAGCTTTTTCTTTCCCAAATCCCGGAACAAAAACCGAGGATCTCCCGGCACAAAAACCGTGGAGCTTTTTCTTTCCAAATCCCGGAACAAACACCGAGGATCCCTTTTACACATTCCCAATTGGATTAGATATGTGTCACAACTAACTTACGAAATTTTCCTAGTGAAAACTGGGGCAGAAAATTTCGTTCGTTTGTTTGTTTTGGTATCCTAAGCAGGACAACCTCAGGACACAAGGTGCGAGATGACCAATGGAATGAGTATCAATCCAGAATAAAGAAAAGAAGAAAAGAACAAAAAGAAATGAATTCAAAATGTTGAAGCAAACAAAGGTGCGGATTGCTCAAATTTTGATTAAAGTCATAAGCTCCGCCGATCCCGCTTTGACCCAATGCTGCAGAAAGAAACAACACCTACAACTTGCGAGCATCAAGATTCAGATCGGAGTCCACAGCAAAATCAGCTAAGACTCAAGATCAAGCTTTAAGAGATTTATAGATAGGAATCTTGTAACTCATAGTTGATAGGCATAGCTAGCTTAGCTTTGATTTTCCTTTTGGTGTAATAAGGGGGTCAGCAAGCAGCAGCAGCAGCAACAGCAGTGAAATCACAGCTCCCGGTAGTCACAGCTACCAAAACTTCCCGAACTACACTGACCTGATTCCTTTTTTTTAGCCAAGGATATGTAGGCAACCTCAGAAGCAGGGTGCGGTCAACTCTTTCAAAATGCTTCACACGGAATATGCGAATGGGCAAAAATCGCTCATTTCCGCTCACTTGTCTTTGCACGAAAACTCTTCGTGTTTCCGCGCAAAGAGGGGCAGCTGTGAGCACGTAATTTTTGCCCTAAGCAAATTAATTCCAAAAGTTTCGAATAATTAATTTCTTAATTATTTTACAATTTTTGTGAATTTTTGTTAAATTTTTGTGTTAATTGGTTGCATTTTTATATGAAAATACAAAAAATATGCACTTGCATGTAGGAATTTAATTTCACAATTTTAGTATTAATTAGGTATTAATAAGTTTTAGAACAAATTTAAAGAAAATTGCAAAAAAAAAAAAAATAGTTTCCTTGCACTCTATTTGTTAATGGTTGCATTTATCTTTAAATGTAGAGTTTTAAATAATTTTCAGAAGTTAAATAGTTTAATTAGGTTTTTGTTTTGTTTTAGCATTTTATAAAATCAAAAAAATATATAAAATACAAAAATGAAAGCAAAACAAAATGAAAAAGGAGCAATTAAAATAAAAGAATGGTCTTGATAAAAGACCAATTTTTGGGGCTAAAATCCAATTTTAAGACCAAAAGCCACTCAAAACCGGACCAAACCACTGGCCCAAACACCCTGCCCGGTCCAATTGCCCCATATTCAAAACGACGTCGTTTTGACGTCGTTTAATCATGACCGTCCATCCCCTCTAATCCAATGGCCACGATTGATTCTTGAATATTAAATAAAATTGTCCGAAAAATCATACAAAACTTAAGACATAACTCATCTTCCTCGTTCTCTAGCCGCCACTACCATCTCCGCCGTCCTCCTCCCCATCTCCGCCGGCCGGAAATCGTCGCCGCCGCCGGCGCAACCCCAATCGACCCCAAAATTCCACCCCTGAATCCCTGTCCCCTCCTCATTCCAAATCCGTAACTATTTTCTTCCAAAACCCAACCAAACACCCCAAATCCTCCAAACCCTAGGCGCCGCCACCACCGCCCACGGCGGCGCCGTCCCCAATCCCTACCAAATTTATTACCCTAGGTTTGCTTCTACCCCTACATCACTAATCTACACTCATTACTCCTCAAAAATTCCCCAATTTCTCAAATCTCGAATTTGAAATTCGGATTTGAGCAACTCTGTCTCCTCCGCAAGTTTTAGACACAGCTTCACTACGAGCGGATATCATTTGATTATTCTTGCTAAAGAATGGTCAATTGATATCATCCCGTAGTCGGAATTGTGAAGTCAGTCTTGGTTCGAAGTTTTAAAAATTGGTAAGCTTTCTGGTTTAATTTTATTTGTCTATTTTGTTCATCTTCTTCAGTTATGGTGTGTTATGAAAATCGTTCAGGGCCGTTTATTTCAAAATTAGTAAATTCTTTAAATTTTTTGATTTTTAGTTTAATCTTGATTTTATTGATTGTTTTGTTTCTGTTAGTCTAAATGTTTAGATGATAGTTTAATTTTGATCAGTTTACGTGTTAGTTGAGTTGGATTTTTCTTTTAGTTTGAGTCTGATATGTTTATTAATCCTAATTTTTCTGATTTCCTTTAGTATAATTGAGATTAATGGCTTCCTTTAGCTTAATTTCGATTCTGAGTTTCTTTAAATTCAATAAATGCGTTCTTGCATTATTTCTACATGGTTAATTGAGTTCTAGGAATCCCTGTTGGATCTTTTATCTTTTTGTGTTAATAATACTTTCGTTCTAGTTTAATTTTGATTAATTTTAGGCTGTTTGGTTAAAGCTGGTAGATTTTAGCTAGGGTTAGTAATTTTAGGATTATTCAGGGGTAGTATAGGCATGGGAAATGGTAATTTAATTAGATTTAGTAAATATTGAAATGAGGTAGGGGCAGCTTAGGGATTTCAAGTATGAAAAATCAGAATAGAACCCCCTAGGACTTTCTAAAAGAGGTTTTGAACTGAAAATTCACAAAATAGGTGTAGTTACTTGTGTAACAAGTCAGAAAATGAGGGGTAGAAATGAAAATAAAATAGGGACTAATGAGTAAAATGAAAATCTGAAGTTGCACCCTAGGTTTGCATATAAATAGGCATTCATTTGCCTTGTACAAGAAGTTTTTGAAGGAGAACAATCAGAAAATTCCCAAAAAAAAGGGTTCTCGCATCTCTAAAAATTCCCCAAATCTCTAGCTTTTAATTTCCACCAAAAATCCACCTCTACAAATCTGAAATATCGAATTTGAATTTCAAAATCCCAAGAGGTTCAAATTTGAAGTTTTGTAATTCTGACACCTTATTAGATCTTAGATTCTGTATGAAAACTAAAAAAAAAACAGTAGAAAACCTTCAAAAAAAAAAACCAAAAAAAATTGTTATTTGTTTTCTCTAGCTGTTCGAACTGGATTTTTCCTAGTTCAATTTCTGGTGGTTGTAATTCAAACGTGTTTCCAGTTAGTTTTCGAGTTGATTTTGGGTTCAATTGAGACATTTTGGGATCAGTTTGAGTGTTTTGTCATTGTGATTCGTTTCTGAGTGCATTTGGGATTCGTTTGAGTTTGTTCGAGCTGTTTTCGGGTTGAGTTGCTAGTTTCCTGTTAGCTCGTTGAATATTTCTAGATTTTGCTTCCTCCTGGGCTATTGTGGTGCTATTTTGGGCTCTCAATTCGCCTCATTGCTTGGTTATACTCACTGACTGTTGCTGCTACGCTCACCGTGCTGATCTTCTCCTCAATTTCATTGTATTTCCAGGTACATGTGCTTAGCCCTCGAGCCTACGAAATGAAATAAATCTGCTATTTGAAGTCGATCTCTGAGCTTCTTCTGCTTTTGATTGATCTTGATGTTTCAAACATTAGTTTATTAGATATTTCATGTGGTGTAATGGACTGATACTGGACTGTTCTAATTTTGAACTTTTAATTTTATTCTCATGAACATGTGAAATAAATAGTCATCAGTTTAAATTTGGTTTGACTTGTGAATGTAGTGCAGTGTATTGTAGTTTAGTTTGTTTCCAGCAGGTATAGAAAATAAAGCAAACGCAATAATGGTATTGGTTGTGTGAGATGTAGTAATCTAGCTACTTCGTGTCCAATTCTTAGCGTGAATTACTCAAGCTGTTTCCAGGATTGTACTGCACCTGGACGTGAAAATATTTGTACAGCTAAGTGTACTTGCTCACATAATTGGACCTATAAGTTGGCACTAGGATCCTTATCCTACTGGGCTCACACGCTAGGCCCAAAATCGCCACCCTTAATAATGCTCGCACCAACGCCTTGGGCCTGGACATCGTCATTTGGTCCAGATGCTGAGCAGCCCTCCTATGAATAAATTGACCAATTACTTGGGCCGGATTCGAATTCTTGAACTGCTGAAGGCTCTACCTCACTGGTCAAACTGTGAGCTAAAGGTTAAAAGATATTTGTTAATTTTGGGCCTCTCAAGCTAGGTCGCACATTTGAACCAAGAGGATGTCCTTTTGTTCAGGTGTGGACTTGAGTTTGAGGGTCCGGATTCCTTAATTGATAGTTTACTGTTATTGTTAATACATTAACTAGGCCCTTTAGAGATAACACTACAATAGAAAATCATAGTTTTCTTTTAGGATGGCCTTTAAATAAAACATGAGACGAGCCTCGCCGCATAAAACATAAAATTGCGGGGCCCTCATTAAATACTTTATTGAACTATTTAGAAATTCGGGACATGCCATTTAGCGAATCTTCATGGCTTCCCGCAAAGTTAATAAGACGCTAGCCACTTTATGCGCGCTTTCAATAATATTACTTTCCTAAACCCGGGTGTGCATTTCATGCAACCCAAATCCAAATCCCAAAACGTTGAATAAGAGGTGTCGAGGATCCGGGTGCATTTCATGTGACGTGATCCGAAAACACGCTCTTAAACGGCGTTCACTTTCATAAAAACTAATTAAAAGCGGTTAAACAAAATTGTACTATAGGTTTGAACATGTGCAAAATTAGATTTTTACCCATTTATAATAATTTAAGCGACCGTGCTAGAACCACGGGATCCGGGGGTGCCTAACACCTTCCTTCGGGTCAACAGAATTCCTTATTCAGAATTTCTGGTTCGCAGACTTCAATTGGGAAGTCGAAATTTTCCTCGATTTGGGATTTAAATTAAATCGGTGACTTGGGACACCAAAAGCCCGTCCTATCCCAAGTGGCGACTCTATAAAATAAATAAATAATCCCATTTTGAGTAATGTCACTTTAAATGGAAAAACTCCCTTATACATTACCCTTCGGGGTAGGTGTGTAAAAAAGGGAGGTGTGACATGAAGCGCTTGTTATAGATTAGGATCGAGGAATTTTAATGGTACTATAGACGTGGTGCAGGACGATTCTCCCTGATTATTTGATTGGGCTAATGTCATCACCTTGCGGAAGGATGTTCTGTCATTCCAGCTCAGTAGTAGTATTTCTTATGGTTTTAAGGCTATGTATAGATTGATATGATGCTCATGAGTTGTTATCGCACAGTATTGATGTGATGGTAGGATGCCTGTCTATGTGTCGGGGCAGACTTTAAAGGAGGTTTACTCAGCGCATGATTCAGAGATGTAGTATTTTAATTTCGGTGGAGGAAAGGCATTCGGACTACGAATGCTCAGATTTAGGTTGATGGAGCAATGAGACTTGGTATTTTCGAGCGTGCTGGAATTTTCATCTATGATGTGGTGTCGTCGCCCTTGATTGAATGTGTTAAGTTCGCCGGTGTTATGGTCTTCACCAATTTGCCTTCGGGGCAGAGTAGTGTGAGATGGTGCCAGAGAAGTGGTTGTAAGAGATAGCAGAGTGTATCAATTTCGGAATTCAAATGGGTATTTCTAATGTTGACGGCTCGAGGAAGATGATCTTCGGAAAGGTTTAAAGTTGGTAGCGGTCTATTGGTTCAAGTGATACAGAGATAGATTTTGATTCAAGGTAACAACTGGACGACGAAGGATGAGGAAGGGCATGTGGGAGGTGTCTTGCGGTGGTTAATATTCTAAAAGGCTAAGTGTGAGGAGCAGAAGTCTAGTAGTTGCTCAAAGGAGAGGGTTTGACCAAAGTGGAAGAGTGGCCGGGTAGCATATGGGTTCTGTGGTAGGATAGCTACATGCATTGAGGGAAGTTTAGAGTGATTTGGAACTCATGGTGGACAGTGTCTAAGTCTACGTACTTACTTTAGGATATTGACTACTATACGGAGGAAGGTTGGATACGACGGAAAGGAGTTGCTTGATATGAAGAAGGACACAACATGACTTCGGGTTGAAATGTATTGTCGCCCTTTTAGTGATGTCAATGGGGAGTGAAGAGACTTGTATAGCTGGCGAATGAGCATGGGATCAATATGCTTTACTGATTTTGTAGTGATTTTACCTAGTGCAGCATCGTTTGATGATGTCGGCATGGAATTTCCACAGGTGGGTTATCTCCTGTGAGCAGGTTAGCCGTCGCGTGGTGTTGACGAAGCTTCTACGAAGGAGTCTACCGGCTATCCGGTAAGAGGTCAAATATGTCTATGTGGCTAGTGATTCAGAGTGTTCACGAAATGTTAATAGAAGGATTTCGAGGAATTTGGCAGTTTGATTGTGCAAGATCATGTCAATAGGGGATAAGGAATCATGGTGGGTTCCAGAGTTGTGTAATGGTAGCTTCAAGCTAAGTGGGTGAGCCCCACCGCCTAGTATTGGATTGTATGGTTGTCTACTTGTGAGGTTTCTTGTTATCGGTTGGGTTATTACAACTAAGGAAAGAAAACATCAGTGGTAATTTAAGCAAAGGATTTGGGAAATGTGTACTATATTTGGCCTTAATTGATTCATGTTCAGGTTTTGGGAAGACTTAGAGTTATGCTTCGTATAGATGTGATGTACGAGAAAGGTGATTTAGCCGGGTGCTTCTTAGAGGGGGTGTTAATGTGCTAGCAGGGCCTTGGAGTTTGATTATATTCGGGACCAAGTCAGAGTGGGTGACTCTCAACAACGGTCCTAGTGGATTCAAAAGTTAAAGTGCGGTGCTTAAGGATTTCGAGTCCGTAGTATGGTTGAGTATCGAGCTTTTATAGCGGATTATGAAAAGGGGCTTGGAGTGTTCTATGTTATCTTCGGTTTGCCGATTAGCAATAGAGGAACGGGAGAAAATAACTTCAAATTCATAGAGTAATTTTCAGAATAAGTGTACCAATTAAATATGCGAATATGTGCACAAGGAGGGTATGAGATGGTTCGTGGGCTTTGAGACAGCGTGGTCTCGTGAAATAAGGTCACTCGGGATGAGTGCGGACGTGAGTTTGTTATGTTTTGAATGGGGCTATTATTATTCCTAAGGCAAGTCCATAGTAAATTAGACGAAGTCGGATCAGTTAACAATGGTCGAATCTGCATGATGGTGTCAGTGATCAGTTCCTTTAGCGTGTTAAATCATGCATGTGATTTGTGACGGTATGTGCGAGGCTTGACGGCCATCGTAATTTATTTTATTTGGAGGCATTCGAGTATTATGGAATGTTATGTGTAGATGGATCCCAAAAGAGTAATGGTGGCTTAGACCACTACTAGAGGATTGTGTTTTCTACGGTTTTGGGTATTCAGCCATGTGTTGCAATGGTTCTCCTGGAATGAGTAAAGTGAAAGGTTCCTATATGATGAAGTGTGTATCCTATTAAATAGTTCAGGAGTTATGATGAAATTCTTGTACTCTTGTGTATTGGCATGATTAGGTGCAGTGGGTAGCATGGGAATTGGAAGTTGAGGATCACGGTTTGTCATTTGGTGTTGGCAAGAATATGTGCTCAGATGAGCAAGAAAGGAATTCAGGTGGTTAGAGTAAGCTGGTATTGTCTTTAGAGTCACCTGAGATGGGTGTCCTATTTAAGAGGCTTTGCGTACTGATTGCGGATTCTTGATTTGCTTTACATCGTTAGTGTGGCCAGTGGTATGGATGTGCAGACTTGTTACCTGGTGTGAAAGGTCGTGGGAGCGTGTCCCACGGGAAGATTGTACAAGTGTGACATGTAGTCACTTGATTGATTGAAGATCGAAACCAAGTATGGAGATTGTGGTACTATTGCTAATGTGAGAATTTATGCCGGAAGGGTGCACAATCATTGGTTGTGGACTGTGGAAGGTTGTTGTCATGCCCGAAACCTGAAGAGGCATGGTCGGCACCCAGTGCCATACTCGACCCGAGCGTACCACTCTGTAACTGTGAACTCTGGAGGGGTAACCCTCAACTTAGGTCGATGAGGCCATATCCTTAATCATCTGAAAATAGCGTCTCTCTCATATGAAGGGTAAACATACCCAAAAGCCAATATATATAATTGTGCAGGCCGATGAAGCCGCCATGAACATCTACTACTTTACAAAATATACAGGACTCGTCTACAATCCTCTAGAGATAACTGAACTGTACCATGGTCGGGATAGGGCCTCAACCTACCCATCAAACCTGTATATATAAAATGGACTCCAAGGTCTAGACCTGGTAACTCCGAGGAAGTGGAGCTTACCAACCAAGCTGATGTTTGACTTTGTCTACTAGGAGGGTCTGTCCAATTGTCAATTAGGACCTACAGGCATGAAATGCAGCATCCCCGTCAAAAGGGACGTCAGTACGAAATAATGTACCGAGTATGTGAGGCAACAAAATAACTAAAAAAGTTGAAACTGAACTAATTATATAATAAGTGAAAGTACTAAGAGTTAAAGATGATATGAGGATATGCTTACCTGTTGATACTGACTCAACTCTCTCAATATAGTAAGTAAAATAGCTCTCCGACCCTATAAGGCTCGGTACGTATAATTGCTCTGCCGTAGTAGGCTCGCTCATAGGCGCTCGGCCATACTAGGCTCTGTATCTTGGCCATTCTGGGCTCGCTCATAGGCGCTCTGTCACAGTCGGCTCGGTATATAATTTACCTCTGATCAGAGGTTGCCCAATAGGGGCCTGCCCACCGATTATAGCTCGGTAGTGGTGAAATACTGTAATACTATATATATATATATATATATATATATATATATATATATATATATATATATATATAAATATATATATATATATAGACTCTCTGCTCTATTGGCTGAAAGAAGACAACACAAAGCTGAATATAAAGTCCCGATAAGGGAGAATGTTGTAACTTATGAGACTAGGCAAATGTACATAAATTCAGGAATATGAACTTCTCTTTATGTCTCGTTNTGGGTATGTTTACCCCTCAGATGAAGAGTCCTTATTTTCAGATGATTTAGAATATGGCCTCATCGGTCTGAGCATGCCACTCTCTAACTGTGAACTCTGGAGGGGTAACCCGCAACTTAGGCCGATGAGGCCATATTCTAAATCATCTGAAAATAAGGACTCTTCATCTGAGGGGTAAACATACCCAAAGGCTGATATATATATATATATATAAAACTGTGCAGGGCGACGAAGCTGCCATGAATATCTACAGATATACAAAATATACATGACTCGTCTACAAGCCTCTAGAGATGACTGCATCATGGTCAGGACATGGCCTCAACCTACCCATCAACCTGTATAAAAAAATGGACTCCAAGGTCTAGACCTGGTAACTCCGGGCAAGTGGAGCTTACCAACCAAGCTGATGTTTGGCTCTGTCTATTGGGAAGATCTATCCAGTTGTCTATTAGGACCTACAGCCATGAAATGCAGCGTCCAGGGCAAAATACACGTTTTTATGAAATAATGTACCGAGTATGTAAGGCAACAGAGTAATTGAAAGCTAAAATTGAACTGATAATATAATAACTGAAAGTAACTGAGAGTCAAAGATGATCTGAAGATATGATTCCCTTGTGATACTGACTCAACTCTCTCAATATAGTAAGTAAAATAGTTGTCCGACCCTATAAGGCTTGGTACGTATAAGTGCTCTGCCGTAGTAGGCTCGCTCATAGGCACTCGACCATACTAGGCTCCATATCTCAGCCATTCTGGGCTTGCTCATAGGCGCTCGGCCACCTCAATATAGAACTTACCATCTGATCAAAGGTTGCCCAGTAGGGGCCTGCCCACCGATTATAGATTGATGGTGGTGAAAATACTGTAGGACTGCCCAATAGGGGCCTGCCCACTGATTATAGCTCGATGGTGGTGAAAATACTATAATACTGTATATATATATATATATATATATATATATATATATAAAGAAGAAAAAACTAAACTGAAACATGAAGTCCCGATAAGGGAGAATGCTGTAACTTATGAGACTAGGCAAATGTACATAAATTCAGGAATATGAACTTCTCTTTATGTCTCGTTATCAAACACATGTAGTTACTGGATCATTCTAAAATGAGGGAAAGGTTTAGCCTTAACATACCTCATCCTAATATGTCCAATAACCACGTTGAACCCATCTCATCGCACCTTAATCTACAACAACAATAATAACACTATCATCAAGTTTCGGAAGGTACGACTATCGCACAACGATTGACAAGCTTCTTTTGTAATAAAACGGGCAGCATCTCCCCTATAATCTGTACTTCATCCCAATTTGACATAACACCAAAAACAACAAGAACACAATAATAACAACATGTATACATCATTTTCAAACCTTATATCCATCACAAACTACCACAAAACAGCCCACACACTCCAATTACTTCATACATAAAACGACAACCAAAGTAGTGCCAAACAACCTAAAAAATGTAACGACGAATGACTAGCCCACCATTCCGTCATTATGTGGTGTTTCTCCACACCTTTTCTCCTCCAAAAATCCACAAAAATAGTAGCAATGAGAAAACCCAACATCAACATGAAACAACCCACAAAACAGTCCACTACAAGTTGAACAAATCGAACTCACGGCTTCCGATCACCGTCCCGTGAGTTGTTTCAATTATTGAACGAATTATCTACTTTTACAGCAGAAAAAATGGATGAAAGAGTGAGGTAAGTCTCCAGTCTAACTCTGTAAGGGGGAAACTACCCCTAGGTGATGTATTTGATATGTGCTACTTGTTGCGGGGCTAGGTACGCACGAGGTGACGAGAGTCCGTACGTAGCTGAATTCATGTTATTGTCTGGGTAGACTTAGGTTCACGCCATGCTATAACTGTACTATTTGAGCAGTCCTCTACCTATTAAATTCCTTATTTTACTTTACGACTTGAGACTAGACTTATGTAGAGTGGTAGACTTGCTATTGTAGAGATCAGACGAATTTCATGAGTTTCCACGGAATAATTATACTAGTTGCGGGGCCACTTGTTTATTTCATTTATTCATACTACCCCATATCTATTTACTCTTTTACTGTATCTGTCTTATTGGATCACTAGTAAGTGTCGATGTCGACCCCTCGTATCTACTTCTCTGGGGTTAGGCTAGATACTTACTGGGTACACGTTGATTTACGTACCCATGCTACAATTGCTGCACATTTTTGTGCAAGTACATATATGTCGGGTGGTCTTTTGGGCGTAGAGGCGCGACTATTGAGGGGATTTACCGTGATCTGGATTTCATGTTACGGTCCGCATCCTTTCTAATTTGTATTCCAGACAGAGTGATAAGTTACGAGTACCTTGGTCATAAGTACTTTGTTTTATGTTTTGATGATCTAACAAACTTACTATCCAAAACCAGATAACGAACCTATTACACATTTACAAGACCTTAAGATCACAAGGTTCCGGCTTGGGTTATAGTTCAACTTATCAGACTAGAAGGAACAACTGAGGGAACAGGTCCTACCAGTTCCCGAGGTGACTGTACAAAGTCAACTCTCAAGTTGGAAAGTTGCTGCCTGCACACGCTACAGCATAGGAACAGTGTAGCCGTCAACTTTCTGTGGAAGACTTTTTACCTACCTTGCTTACATCATTGTAAGTGATGTCACACATGTATTATTAACATCAAGGAAGGTAAAACACTAAACTTGAACATTTAGAGATTTCACTAAAGTTCTCTCACGTGATCATCCAGCAAGCAACTCTCAAGTGCTTCAAGAACAAAGAACCCAAAAACTACGGACCATTTCCCACATCGAGTTATTGTATGTCCTTAGTTGAGTTGTAACTTTGTTAATGTTCTTACTTGTAACTCCTACTTAGCTTACCTTTTCCAAAGGAACCTTTTGGGGTTGGGGGCCGCTCTTTTCCTTCTGATATGACAAGTTTTTATTCAAAAAATGAGTATCTTGACTGCTTCGTAGCCGCGTGCGACGGGGGAAGGGATTCCTCGTCTGGCGCTCTTGATTTCTCTCCTCCGAGAGAACCAGAACCGCGCCTTCCCGAGCTCGAGGTTTCGCCCATTCCGCGCGATGTTTGAGTCTTGGCTAGAGTTAGTCGAGTTGTAAAGTCTTTGTAATAGACTTATTACAAAGTGGCTTGTAATAGAGTATTACAAGTTAGTGAGGGATTGAGAGGTTATTTCCTAGGTTTCATAGGTTGTAATCTAAAAGTTTCTCAGTAGTGAAGCTGAAATCCTACAAGGGTAGGTCGTGGTTTTCAATCCCGTTGAGTTGGGAATAGTCCACGTATATCCTCTTGTCATTTACTTACTGTTGTCTGTATGTGTTCTGTTGAAACTGATAGAGAACCTATAGAGTATGGTGGACCCTTATATTCTATCAATTGGTATCAGAGCAGGTTCTGTCTATCAGGTTAACACCTAGAAAGGATCCTCATGGCTGCTCCTCCAAACTTCGAAGAAGGACAGTCTACTTATAAACCTCCAAGGTTTAACGGTCAATATTATGGATGGTGGAAAACTAGGATGCACGACTTCATCATGGCTGAAGATTCTGAGTTACGGGATGTCATAAGTGATGGACCCTTTGTCCCTACAAAGAACCTTGGCAACCCAGTTGTAGCCATTCCGAAGACGAGGAAGGAATTCAATGACTCTGATAGAAAGGCCATAGAAAAGAATTTTCGTGCAAAGAAAATTCTTGTGTGTTGCATTGGTCATGATGAATATAACAGGATATCAACATGTCAATCAGCAAAAGAAATCTGGGAGGCTCTTCAGACAGCTCACGAGGGAACAACACAGGTGAATCAATCCAAGATCGATATGCTCAGAACTGAATATGAGCTCTACAGAATGAAAGATGATGAATCCATCCAAGATATGCACACTCAGATCACCTCTATCATAAATGAGCTACACTCCATTTGTGAAATTATTCCGAGAAACAAGCTTGCCAGGAAAAACCTTAGTGTACTGCCCAGTTCTTGGGAAAGCAAAGTAAACGCCATTAAAGAGGCGAAGGACTTGCATACACTGACCATGGATGAAATTGTTGGAAACTTCAAAACTTATGAAATGAAGAAGAAGAAGGACAATGAAAGAATAGCGCCCAAGAGGGAGAAGAACCTGGTCCTCAAGATGGACAACAATGATTCAAGTGGTGAAGACGGTGACATGGCTTACTTGATAAGAAGATTTCAGAAGATGGTTCGCAGGAATGGAGGCATTCCAAAAAGGGGAAGTTCTAGCAAGCCAAGAAATTATGACATTTGTCATAAATGTGGCAAGCCAGGACGCTTCATCAAGGATTTCCCTCTCCTAAAGCAAGATCAGTACAATAACAACTTTGACAAGGCAGCAAAGAGGAACCAGGTTCCTGACAAATGCTTCAAGACAAATAATGATGCTGACAATGTTGTAAAGCAAGCTCTTGCTGCATGGAAAGACTCCTCCAGCGAATCGGAAGAAAAAAATGATCATGATGGTAATTCAATGATGGCAGTGGAAAATGAAGCAACTGAGTATGATTCAATCTTTGCTTTAATGGCTCAATCTGATAATGATGAAGGTGACGACGGTGATGAGGTAAATTTCCTGGATGTTCAGAGAAATCTGAAATCTTACTCTCCTAAAAAGCTCATGTCATTAGCAAATGTATTAATTGATGCTTACCATATTCTTATAAATGATAAAGATGCATTAACTATGGAGTTAGGGGAAGCTGAACAAAGCAGAGATGACCTAGTAGTCATTGCAGTTGATTTGAAAGAAACAATGGAGAACCTAGAAAATGAAAGTGATGCCTTAGATGAGAGAATTGCCAGTATAGAACATGAAAGAGATGACCTAATGGTTGTTGTGGTTGACTTAAAAGAAACCATAGAGTGTGTAAGTAAAGAAAAAGAAGTTTTAACTGAGAGAGTTGCTGTCATTGAGCAAGAAAGAGATGACCTAGTAGTGGTGGTAGTAGACTTGGAGGAGACAATTGAGTAACTCAAAATGGAAGGTAGGCCTGGAAACTCTGAAAAGGCAAAGGAAGTTGCAAGTGAGGCACACATTAATCTTGAAAATGAGTTAAATTTGGTGAAGACTAGTCTGTGTGCTGAGCTTGAGAAAAACAAACAGCTTCAGGAAGAACTAGGGAAAGTGAGGAGTGATCTTGAAAAATCGCTTAAGTGGACCTGGTCCTCTGATGCTATTACTGACATGTACACCAACAGTAGGGGAAACAGGCAGGGGATTGGGTTTCAAAGGGAAAATATTCCCCACAATCCTCATAGCAAGTATGTTACTGTACCCGACAATTGGCTATGTACCTACTGTGTTAACAATGGGCACCTCAAGGAAAACTGCATGGCTATGGTTTAGTCTCATCAGAAAAATAAAGTCTTTGTTGAGAGATTAACTACTTTTAGAGGACATGGTCCGCCAAATAGGAAATGCATACTGCCTGCTTGGACTAAAAGACCACTCATTCATCCCTTCCCTCATTACAAGGGACCCAAACTCGTTTGGATTCCTAAATCTAACCCTTTATTTACTTATGCAGAGAGCAGTGAAGGAGGGAAGTCAACAATGATATATGGACAATGGCTGTTCAAAGCACATGACTGGAAATACGATTGATTTTCCTTCACTGAAAGCTCTGCAAGAAGAGAGAGTGTACCCTTTGGAAATAACTAAAAGGGGAACACTTTAGGAGTTGGAAGATATATGACAAGGTAAATAAAGTGGAATTCTTGTCCAGGATATGCACAATCACAATCCTGTGACTCGTGAGGTGGTGCTTGTAGCCAAAAGATACAAGAATACTTATGTTGTTGTGTTTCAGCCTCTACAGAGTGGTGATCCAAGTTGGTTGAGAGCTATGATGACAATGCTGAACTATGGGACAGAAGGCTGGGATGTGCAAGCTTTTCATTACTGAATAAACTAGTCCAGAAGGACCTGGTTCTCGGTCTGCCCAAGTCGAGCTTCAAGGAACACAAAGTGTGCAATGCTTGTGCAAAAGGAGAGCATGTCAAATCTTCATTCAATACCTCAAGGCCATTTGATTTTCTTCAGATGGATCTATATGGACCAATGAGAGGGCCAAACAGAAGAGAAAGAAGATATATCTTTATGTTAGTGGTTCACTTGGACTCTGTTCCTCAGAACCAAGGATGAGACCTTTCAAGTATTTGTGGCTTTTGTCAAGAAGATCCAGGTGAAGATGGAAACAAATGTGGCTTGCATTATATCAGATTATAGGACAGAGTTTGATAATGCCAGACTCGAGGAATTCTGTATTGAAAGTGGGATTACTCACCACTTCTCAGCTCCAAAAACACCGCAGTAAAATGGAGTTGTGGAAAATAAGAACATGACTCTTGAAGATATGGCGCGGTCAATATTAATTGATAGAGGGATTGCAAACTTCTTCACCAAAGTTGCTGACTCATTTGAGGATGTTTGGCTGCAAATGTAACGTTCTCAACAATGGCAAGGATCAGCTTGGAAAATTTGATGCTAAAAGAGATGAAGGAATCTTCCTGGTTTACTCATCTCAAAAAGGGACAGGAATGTCGATCAAGATGGAGAACTCTTAGTGATTCCAGGTGAAGTTATTAATATGGCAAATGGGAAGGCAGACATGATAAGTCATGTTAGGAAATCTAGTAAAGATAATACAATTATATCTCCATCCATTAGCGAGGAACCTAGTCTCACGATTACAACAACAGAAGCTGAAAATAGAGTCGTTGATGTAGTTCAAGGTATGGCACCTAGTTCCTCGACCTGCAGATCAAGTTGTTAAAGGAACAAGGTGGGTATTCTGAAACATTGATAAGTCAGCATAGGTACATCAAGGATTTGCTGAAAAAGGTTTGACATCGAAGCATCACAAGTCATCGGCACTCCCATTGCCACAGCTAGACGTCTAGATATGGATGAACCTGGTTCTCCTGTAAATCAAACCATGCATAGAGGCATCACTGGATCACTCCTGTATCTCATTGCAAGCAGACTAGACATTGTGTTCATAGTGGGTTTCTGTGCAAGGTTTCAGTCAAATCCAAAGGAGTCTCTTCTGAAGGCTGCTGAAAGAATTTTGAGATATCTTAAAGGAACACAAGACCTGGTTCTCTACTATCCTTCAGGTGATGTTTTGATCTCATTGGGTATGCTGATGCTGATTATGCAGGTTATCTGGTGGATAGAATAAGCACGTTTGGAATGGCACATTCTCTGGGTTCATGTCTTATTTCATGAGGTACAAGGAAGCAAAATTCAATGGCACTCTCAATAGATGAAGCAGAATATGTAGCAGCCGCCTCCTGCGGTGCTCAATTGCTATGGGTCAAGTAGCAATTGGAATACCTTAGGGTATACATTAATTGTGTACCACTCTTATGCGACAATACAAGTGCACACAATCATGACTAAAAATAGTCCAACACAAGAGGGCCAAGTACATTGATCACTGAAGATCAAGTTGCAGACTTCTACACCAAAGCCTTGAGAAGAAAACATTCTGAGAAAAATCGCCTGGCACTAGGGTTGATAAAACCCAACTAAGGACCTAGTTCCCAATGATTGATTATGAAAGTCATATACAGGTAAAATTAGCTAAACTGTTTTCTGGTCAGGTCTAACTCATTTCTATACCATTACAGGTAGACACGCATGATGACTACAGAGCAGCTGATGCAGTACATACTGGTAAAAGGGGTTAAACTCACTTGCAAGACCTGTCAGGGAACCTGGTTCTTTTGACACAGGTTAGTAGCTTCTTTCTTCTCTCATACGCAATTCAAATGGACAAAAACAATGCACATCATCAGCGTGTCAGTCTCTTTACGTTGTGTCTTTTCATCCAAAGCGTCTCACCTTTTTTGAACATTACAACTCCCCAAGCAAAATTTGCCGCCGTTTCAGAACCGGTCCCTCATCATAAATAAGTCTATCAACATCACAACCCTTCACTTCCAAATTCAAAACCTCCTCTTTGTCTTCTCTCTTCTCAATCCACAAACTCTTCGAGTAATACTTGACCATGTCTGAAAATCATGTAACCTAGTGTATCCGATAATACTATCATTGAGTCCACACCAGTTAGCATTCCAGCGATAGACTCCTCCCCCAACATAACCACCAGTCCAAACCCTAAAGTAGAGTCTCCTCCACACTCCACTCCCTCTCCTACCCACTCCGACTCTATTCCTTATCACAGTCACGAGAAGATGACTCCGAGCAAGTCTGAGAATGTTTGTCCTCCTCTAGTTTCACCGGTCAAACAAAGTGAACAGGGTGAACAGGGTAAACAAGGGGACCTTGTTCAAGAAACAAATCAGGAAACATCAACTCTCTCCATGGATGAGCCCTCTAGTGAAAATCAAGTGATTAGTCATGACGAGGTTGAGACAAACATGACAAGTTGAGATTCTACAGGTGTCACTCCTCTTTCTGTTGAAATTTACATGAAACCACAAGAAAAGGAGGGAATAGAAAATATGCTCTCCATTGCTTCAGAAGGGGTTGTTGTAGAGGAAGCTGGAGCAGGGTCTAAGTCTCAGGGGGAAGAGCCTCAGTCCATAGAAGACTGGGGAGCACTTGTTCCATTTGAACAATTGACTCAAGATGACACTACTGGGGTCCCAAATGGTGAACCTGATCCCTCCGCGGAGGATCCAAGTCAGGAGTCATCTTCCCAGGTTAGTGTTGATCCTACTCCTTCTCGCCACTTCTATTCTGAGCCTCTGAATATGGTGGTGCCTGAGATGAAGTCTGATAGTGAAGAAGACGCAGATGATTTGGTGATTGCTAGTCTTATTAGGGCTAGGAGTTAGCCAATTGCAGCTCCAAAGCCAATCCCTAAGCGACCCACTACACGGTTGCAGAAAAAGGAGGCTCTAGAGTCTGCTCTCGAGAAAAGTGTAAGGAGCAAGAGAAAGAGAAGTTTGATAAAGGATGGAAAAGTTGTGCATAAAGAGGTCGTCCTTGTGGTTAATGTGGATGGTGAAGCAGAAGGAACCTAGTTCCTTGACCCACAAATCCTCAAAATAGAAGCACTCTCACTCTCAATCCAAAAGACACACTTCTACGAGTATTGGAAGCCCTTCCAAGAGTGCTGATGCTGCTTCGAGTGAAAAGTTAGTGAAAAACTCTGGTGACAAGACAGTGAAAGAGAGCGGTGACAAATCTTATGATGAAGAAGTAGAAAAATCTGGTGAACATATGCATAACAAGTCAGTGGAGAAGGGAAAGTCTATTCGCAAGTGAGTAAAAAGAAAAATGGATGATGATGAGGAACTTGGTGCCATCAAGAAAGCAAAAGTTGGTGAGTCTCTAAGTTCTAGAAAAGGAAGTTGAGAAATCAGAAGGTACTATGGGGCCGCACATTTGCCCCTGACATTCTAGAATTTGTTGGGATGAGACAGTTAGTGGAAATCTGTGATTTTCAACAATGGACTAATTTGTTTACAAATGACGTTCCCAAAATGTATGAGGAGGAGGTACAGAGTTTTTATACTGACCTCTTCACAGTTGAAGATGAACAAATTTGTGTGTTGATAAATGGGACGGACATAGTGATGGATTCTGCCTTATTATGGTCAGTTCTGGGTGTTCCTGCTGAAGGACTGTCGTCTGTTCAGGGTGCCTGCACGTCGAACTTCAGAAATGCTATTGTCAAGGACAAGGCAATCCAGCATGGGAAACAGGTGAATAAGAAGGCGCTCCTTCCAGTATATCAGTTGATTTTTGAGATGGTTACAAAAGTGTTGCTTCCCCGCACTGAGAGCAGATCTATTGCGTCCAAAGCTGACCTGTTCCTTATGGAAGCCTTGGATAATTTTACCACCATCAATTTGCCTGGCATAATGATTGAGCATATACAGAAGGTGGCAAACCTTAAGGATGGGAATCCTAGGCTACCTTATGGGTTTCTTCTCACAAAGGTCTTCGTGTTCTTCAAAGTGCCTCTGGGACAGACCAAAGTGGGCACTAAAAAGAAATCCTTTTCCAAGATCACTCTTGAGGAGTGTTGGTACAAGGTCGGAGGAGTTGGAAGCACCTCCACTATCTCTCAACTGATAAATGCTCAGAATAGTGCCACTAAGGAGATCCGGAAGTTGAAGGCTAGGAACGCGCTTCTTGAGAGTCAGCTCAGTCAGTTACCAGAGGCACCTGGTTCTACTAGTTCTCATAGCTCAGAGGTTGCCCGCCTAACGAAGGAGAATGCTGAGCTCAAGAAATAGGTGGAGGGCCTGAAAGAAAGACTGCTCAATGAGAAAATGTCCGTGAATGCTCGCATGGATCTTGTCCTCCAAACCCTTGCTTCCTCTTCCAAGCTCCCTTCTTTCAGTGTCCCCTAAAGGATGTCCCCTCAGTGTCCAGTTTCCAGTGTCCATCTTCTTAGTTGTTTTGATGATGCTTTTTTTGTGGTACTTGTTTTTGTTTGTTTTGGAATTGTGGATGGTAACAATGACTCTGCTCCCGCCTATAAAGGTCCAAATTTGGTTAATGCAAGTATTTTCCTTTGCTGTTTATGCTACTGCTCTTTTGTCTCTGTTTTCTATCATGTTGTGTGCACATAAGTAGCATGAGTTAACCACGCTAGACTTCTTTATGTTGCTTACTTGTTCTGTGCTTTTTATGATGCCAAAAGGGGGAAGATTCTTGCATAATTGAATAATAATGATGTGCACTGAAGGGGGAAATACAGATTCAGGGGGAACTCATAGAGGTTCCTGGTGCACTATCAGACTCTTGCATAATTGAATTATAATTAAGGGGGAATGCAGAGATTCGGGGGGAAACTTAAGGTCTTTCTGGTTTACTGTCTGGTCCTGTATGGCTCTTTTTGCAATTTCCATCATTTGTCATCATCAAAAAGGGGGAAATTGATAGGTTACAAGTACCTTGGTCATAAGTACTTTATTTTATTTTTTGATGATTTAACAAACTTAATATCTAGAACCAGGTAAGGAACCTGTAACACATTTACAAGACCTTAAGATCACAAGGTTCAAGCTTGGGTTATGGTTCAACTCCTCAGACTAGAAGGAACAGCTTAGGGAACAGGTCCCTACCGGTTCCCGGGGTGACTATACGAAGTCAACTCTCCAGCTGGAAAGTTGCTGTCTACACACGCTATAGTGCAGGAACGGTGCATCAGTCAACTTTCTGTGGAAGACTTTTTACCTACCTTGCTTATATCATTGTAAGTGATGTCACACATGTATTATTAACATCAAGGACGGTAAAACACTACACTTGAATATTTAGAGATTTCACTCAAGTTCTCTTACGTGATCATCCAGCAAGCAACTCTCAAGTGCTTCAAGAACAAAGAACAAAACAACTACGAACTAGTTCCTACACCGAGTTATTGTATGTCCTTAGTTGAGTTATAACTAATGTTCTTACTTGTAATTCCTACATAGCTTACTAAGAAGCAGTAGGAAACCCTTTGTAAATCTTAGACCTTTGTGTTTGAGTCTTGGCTAGAGTTAGTCGAGTTGTAAAGTCTTTGTAATAGAGTTATTACAAAGTGGCTTGTAATAGAGTATTACAAGTTAGTGAGGGATTAAGAGGTTAATTCATAGGTTGCATATGTTGTAATCTAAAAGTTGCTCAGTAGTGAAGTTGAAATCCTACAAGGGCAGGTCGTGGTTTTTAGTCCTGTTGAGCTGGGAATTTTTCACGTAAAATTCCTCTTGTCATTTACTTACTGCTGTGTGTGTGTGTTCTGTTGAACCCGATAGAGAACCTGGTTCTCTATAGAGTTTGGTGGACCCTTATATTCTATCAAAGAGGTTGTATTTTATTATATTTCTTAGTTGATGCTCGTGCACTTGTGACACCGGATTTTGGGGGTGCTTACAGGTTGTTCTTTATGGTAGTTGTGAAAATCTTATCAATTACCCTGCAAATTTTAATTCTTACTATGTAATTGATGAAAATTATGATTTCGAAAATACTAAAACAAGTAATTAAGTTAATCATTCACTGTTGGCTTGCCTGACAGCGGTGTTACGCGTCATCACGACCTTTAGTGGATTTTGGATCGTGACACTGTTAAACTACAAAAAATTTATCATTTATGTAAGTTCTGATGATGTTCTTTCATTTTGAATTCATGTATTATGCTAATGTAACAATATTTTTCGGCATTTAGATGATTGTTGTAGTATTATATATAAAATTACTCTTATTAATTAAATTTTATTGTTCTTTCATATAAATAAATATTTAAATTATCATGTGCAATTATTAACGTGCAACACACGTTAATTCTATATATATATATATATATATATATATATATATATATATATATATATATATATATATATATATATATAAAATTAACCCAATATACATTATATAATTATCTCGATAAGGGAGTTCGGATGGGCTTCCTTCCGCCTCTAGCTCCGCCCCAATGGCTCATTATTAAGAAAGAGTTTGTGAAAAGTTTGCAAATTGCACCATAATTAAGGTAATAACCTAGTGACCGATAGATAATAATTTTAATTATAATGTTAAGGGCTTGACCCTCACATCCACGTTGAATATTTATATTGAAAAGGAAAATAAATAATGTGTATGTGCCTTTAAAATGCAATATCAGAATACTTGCAAATTGCAACGATATTTAAATTTAGTTGAATTCGGATTCATGTCCAGAGCAATTTTCAGACAAATCCCTTTGTTTGTCATGTGGGGAGTGTTGTACAATTCTGACAACATCCACGTTGTTATAGGACACCAAAACCAGAGTTGCTTCGGTGTTTACCAAGTTTGGGACCTCCATTTATTTTAAATAAACATTATTAGAGATTGTGCTTAATTAGAGCTCTTCTATAAGATGGGGTAAGATATGAAATATAATGTCGTACAAGGTCAAGGTATGCTATACCGGTCAGACATCAATTATCAACGCATGAGCAATGATAATAAATTGATCATGATTTTGCAAACTGCTTAATATATATATTGTGTTTGATTTATGTCTGATTATTAGTTTTATTTATCATTCATGTACATTAAGTAATAATACTTCTTTAGTTCTTCCTTGGTGCGATCTTTTTCTTATGTTAAAAATTTGATATTGAACCACAATCTGAGAATTTATTAACGCATAATTAACAGTGATATATTCAGAGATTTGATACAAATAACATTATACTTTTAAAGTGACTAGTACCTCGACACATGTATCCTGACTCATGTAATACTTGGTTTTATAAAATAAAAATAAAAGTTCTTAAAACAAATAAAGCTTTGTAAACAAAAGACATGAAGTAATTTCTTACAAAGTAAATACTAATAATGCGAAAAGAGTTTGACGTTTTACTAAGATGAATTATTTGCCTCTTCATTTGAAAAATCAACCCAAAACAAGAAAGAGTACAAATGAAACACAAGACTCCTGATCACAACTATCACATTCAGAAAGTACCAATCAAAACTCAAATCCATCCTACCAATCAATAATTGAAAGACTTGGTTCTTGCATATACAAATTGGAGTGGAAATAAATTACAAATGATACAGTAAAAAATTAGAAAAAATAAATCAAGTAACTGACATTGAAATTGAGATGGGGTAAAATAGTTTTCTTGAATTTAGCGAGGCATATAAAATGTAGATTCAACTTTGAGCCTCATGTTTCTTGTCGACTTTTTATAAAGATACTTATTTAATTCATTTTTGACACCTAAAAACTTTATAAAGTATATATTTAACAGGTGCGTTGCACATGTATGTCGAATTATATAGTACATAATTTTATAAAATAACATCAACATTATTTAAATAAATCTTTTAATTTATGATTAATGTAGATCGTCGTATGATGAATTGTTTGTCAAGCTCAGGAAGATTGGATATCACATGAACCTACAAAGATGAAATTAGAAATTTAATTAAATGCATATTGCAAATAAAACAGGTTATAGTAACCGCTGTAATAAAACCCACGCAAGTTGCAAGTTTTGCCCTTTTTTTTTTTGTAGTGATAAGCATGCATCCATGTAATGTAATCTACAATATATTAAAAGCATGAAGCTCCTAAGTTGAAAGTTAAATTAAGAAATTACCCTTGTTTAATTATTTTTATTTTTATTTTTAAAAACCTACATATACAAGCTTTTCTGAACAGTCCCCTCCTTCAAAATTCTCATGCGTTGCACCGTTTAAATTTCTTTCCCATGATATTGTTCCCTCACCCTTCACTTATTTGAAGGGATGTACCCTTCATAAGTTAGTAATGTTCCTAATAGGCTTACTTTTCTAAATTTCGAGACCAAGGGAAGCACGAAAACAAAACCAAACGACTCCTCTGCAAACTACCAAATGTAGGCAAGAACGATGTTCAGACCTCCATATCCATGCAGGTGTATATGTGCTAATTCTAGCAATTTATGTGTTTCTTTACTCTTTGTGAAGGTAATACGACAAAGTAAAGCAAAGCCCTCAAATCGATTTTTTGTCGGCCTCTCTAAACTTTTTTTGCAAGTTCAATTAGGGATAATTCTCTCAAATTAGTATATAAATTGTTGTGGTCTGCGCTTGCTGCTTAGACTTTGGGTGATTATTGGCTTTTCGTTTGGGTTTTGTTTGGTTTTTGTTTTATTGTCGTTTCTTTGCCGATTCGGAAGTTTGCATCTCTAACTTCAAGTAGGTCAAGTATAAAATTTCCGTTCTTTTTCTGGAAATTATTAAAATAAATATTTTTACTGTATTAAACCATGTCACCGAGCTATTCTTTATTTCTTTTCACTTTATATCCTGGGTAACAACGTTTTCCATAAAAGATGAAGTTAATATGGTGTTCTGCATAATTTGTAGTCGTTATGTTCAATTCCTCACTTATTGTATTGAAAGTTTGCATCGTACTTTATCTTTATTTATCTTATTAAAAAAGAAAAAAAGTTGTGTCTTTTTCTACATAAAGTATGGGATCTTTATACATTTGCACTGTAAGTTCTAAATTACATTGGTATTGTATCATAGATCAAGTTACCATACTATTATGCATAATATCTTAGTTGTCTGTTCAGTTCATCAGTTATCAAAACTGAGAAGTTTCTATCTATAGCTGATTAAAGCATATACATAGTTGTTTGTGCTTTTAATTTGCTATATTAAAAGTCACAATCACTCCATCACAACGGCGTACTTGATCATTGCTCTAAGCCATTATATAATGATGTTTCAATAATCAATATAGGATATGGGTTATACGCGTTGGTGGCTATTGAGGTGGTCAGTTAGAGACTTGGTAGAACATACACCGTACTTTTCTTTTGTGCAATATTACTCTGACGTTTTTTTTTCATTCTTTTTGCACCCGAAATCTGATAATCCATATCATTCTCTTGCCACGCTTTACAATTTTTCACATATTTAATAAAAAAGAAAAGAGGAAAGATTTACCCAATTTTTCAGAATGATCTAGAGAATCAATGGGGAAGGATTGCGCTTGAAAAATGAAATAAAGTACCAAGACACAATAAAGTAATTTATCTTCAACTAAATGCAAAATTATATGGCTTTACGTATGGGATAATAAACCACTTATAAATATTTTACTTGAATTTCTTTAGTGGGTGAAGGAACTAGGTCCCGTGAAGGGATTGAGGATGACAATGAGAATAGTATACAAGGGTGGAGGACATGAAAGAGACTGAATCCTATGTGGTTCCCACTGTTGTAGCATTCTACGTGAACTATGACATGTTTTGAGACAATGCCTTTGGCCGATATAGGTAGCCAAGTAATTGCTACTTCATTTGGAGAGATGCATACTTGGACTAAATTAATGCTTAGTCAACCTTTTATGTTTCCTTTACCACACAGAATATTGAGTGTTGATTTGCAACGTGGAATGGAATACTTTGTTGATAAATCAATTTGCACATAATGAGTTTTACTCCTTAAAGATATTTTTTTAAATCCTCGTGTGTATTTCTTGCCAAGTGAGTATTTAATTTCTTGGTGAATGGACTTTAGTGGATGTTATGGTACTTGGGTTTATCATAATATTATTCTAGGAAGCATGTCGAAAATATTTGTTTAGATAGTTATTATTATAATTAATTTAAAGCTTGCCTTTTTATACTAGGAAGTCTTTATGGAATTCTGAATTTGAAACATACATTTCTTGATATGAAGTGATTTGAGAGATAAAATATTGGTAGATTTAATTGTAGTTTGTAGATGGAGTATACTTATCGTTTTGGTCTATCGAATGAGCTCATGAAAGGTGCATTATGTTCTTACTTAGAGAATTATGTCTCTCTACAATGATGATATGTACATAACTTATATATATATACGAGTCTTCACGTTGCTTAGAAGAAATTGGGTTAAAAACATTGAGATTTTCTTCTTTTATTTTGCCATGCATATTGATACTTGATCCTTCAAGGTTTGAATTCCAGGTTGAATTCTTTTTTTCTTTAAAAGGGAAGAGCTATATGCGGTTGGAACCCGAGAGGAAATGTTGGTACGTGAAGAGGTCCTCACTTCGAAATGGCAGACCAGAGACTACTGAAATGTGAAAACTATTTAGGTCCTTTTATGTTTCAATTGAGTTATTATGCAGGATTTTGGCCAAACATAATGTCACGCCCCGAACCTGGGCCTGGACGTAACACGGCACTCGGTCCTGACTACATGTGATCGAGCGAACCAACTGGCTGGCTGAATCAACATGTGGTATCATAACATACTAAATGCGAAAGATAAACTAACACATGCTGATATACTAAAAGTCTGGATGATATAAATCAAAGTGCGGAAAAACTAACACAATTCTGAAAACATATTTGTAGTCAACACAGCTTAATGTGAAAAGCCTGCGACTCTGTCTAGCTATGTCAAGACCCGGATTTTCCACCCTCGGGAGTCGCGATGGCGCCTACTAATGAGAACTAGGCAAGCCAAATTAAATTACTTCTCCATTAATAAGCTAATCCATTTTTAACAATTTACGACGATAAAACAAAGCAGCGAAATTTAATAATAAGCGGAAGTCTTAACATTTTATAAAAACTGAATAGAATGCGGAAAGTTCAACAAAATCCTCTACCCAAGATTGGTGCCACGGTACTCACGAACTACTAAGAATACTACATACAAATGTCTGAAAGAGAACATAAACTGTTTGTATCGAATATAATGAGATAACAGATAAAAATAAAGGATAGAGGAGACGCCGGGCCTGCGGACGCCTGCAAGGCTACCTTGGGTCTCGCTGATATGAAGCCTGCTCCCACCCTACTGCTGTTGCTGCTCGAAACCTGGATCTGTGCAAAATAGCACAGAGTGTAGTATCAGCACAACCGACCCCATGTGCTGGTAAGTGTCTAGCCTAACCCCGGCGAAGTAGTGACGAGGCTAGACTGGACTACCACATAAACCTGTGCAATTATATGGGGAGATAACAGTTTCAAATATAAATGGACTAACACTAAGGAAAAGCACAACTCATACAACAATAAAGAATAGAGATCAACAAATGCACGACATCACCCTTCGTGCTTTTACTCTCATCCTCACCAAGCAATAATATAAAAAAACGTGCACGACATCACCCTTCATGCTTTTACTCTCATCCTCACCAAGCAATAATATAAACAAACGTGCACGACATCACCCTTCGTGCTTTTACTCTCATTCCTCACATATAATCAATAGAATAGGCAGGGAATGGCACATCGTGCGGCACGGCATCACCCTTCGTGCTTTACACTCTTTCCTCACAAGAAACAAACAATGCACGACATCACCTTTCGTGCTTTAACACTCTTCCTCACCCAAACAATAATTACAAACAAGGGCAAGGGAATAATAAAACAAGAATAGAAGTCCCGGCAAGGGTACACGAACAACAATTTAAAACCCGGCAAGGGTACAACGTCAATAACCAACAACGTCCCGGCAAGGGAATAAATCATTAACTCTTTTCTTTCTTTCACTTTCATCTCATAGTTCACATTATCACTTGAGCCAATGATCCAAAGAGTTACTTATCTCATATACTGTCACGACCCCAGTTCACCCTCCATGAACATGTCGTGATGGCACCTAGTCCCTGTAACTAGGTAAGCCTAACAATGCGGAAATGACAACCAAACTAGCGAAATGGTTAAATAAAGCTAAACATATTAAAAATAATAACTGCATATAAGGCCGCTCGGCCTATACAACTCGAAAGAAATGCAGAAGTCTACAACTCAATCCCAAAACTCGGAAACTCACGGGAACCACAGGCTGACAGAAACATGGTACGCTGCTCTAACTCCTGAATATCTAAACAACTGAGAGAAAAGGGATAAGCTAAATACGAAAGCTGGAACAAAATAGAGACTCCTGGTCTGCGGACGCGGCAGATATACCTCGAAGTCTCCGTGTATCTCCTTGCCTCAAGGATAGTGCGCCTGAGAAGAGGTACCTGGATCTGCACATGAAAACATGCACAGGAAGGGCATGAGTACACCATAGCGGTACTCAGTAAGTGCCAAGCCTAACCTCGTTTGGGTAGTGACGAGGAAGGTTAGGGCCCTACTGAGGTAAAATATAATAATAATCAACAGTATGAAAATCTGACAGAAATAATGAGTACAGCAGTGAGATAAGACAGGTCAAGAGACAATAACAACTACAAAAAGAACAAAATAAACACAGAATGACTACAACTCAATACCAAGGATAACAATGAGGGTCTCCCAGGATACCGTCCTGTAGCCCTTTCCTCAACTGTCCAGTGGATCTCCCGGGATACCGTCCCGTAGTCCAACTCATGTGCCAAAGCGAAGGATCTCCCGGGATACCGTCCCGTAGTCCAACCATCAATATGCAGGAGGATCTATCGGGAATCTAACCCGCAGTCCCAAAGTAAAAGTGCAGGGGGATCTACCGGGAATCGAACCCGTAGTCCCAAAGTAAACAAACAAGGGGGGAGCTACCGGAATCCCACATCCGTAGTCCCAATATAAATGCACAAACACAGCCAAAAGATACCGAGGAATGAAGTAAACAAAGGCCAAGCAACAAATAATACTAACCTAGCATGCTTCACGTAGTTCAATCAAGGCAACTTAAGCAATTAGGCAGGTTAAATCAACTAAATATGCTTCTCTAATCTAGCACATGTTATAATTACAGGTAGAGTAAAGCAAATATGAAAGGAACTCGACCTCAATTTCTTAAGTAAAATCAGGATTTTAAACAATCGGCTCAAGTACGCGCTCGTCACCTCACGTACAAGGCACTCAAATACAAATAACAAATCCTAAGGGGAAAAGTCCCCCACACAAGGTTAGACAAGCCACTTACCTCGAACCGGCTCAATATCAACTAGAAACCACGCCCTTGCCATGAATATCCGACTCCAAATGGCCCAAATCTATTCAATTCAATTATACATTGTAAATAACATCGCAAACAACTGGTTTTGCTATTAAATTCAAAGCTACGACATGAAATTAGGTGAAATGACCAAAATGCCCGTCAGGCCAACATCTCGGAATCGAATAATTTTCACATTTTTGGAACCCTCGTACTCTCACGAGTCTAACCATATAAACATCTCCAAAATCGGAGGTCAAATGCTCACTCAAAACTCAATGGTTTAGCCTATGAAGTTTTACCCAATTTCTTCCAATTTTGAACCCAAATTCGAATTTTAATGATGGATTTCACTACAAAATGATGAAATATAACTAGAAGGGATTAAAGGAACGTTACCCAATAGTTTTCTCTTCAAAACCCTCTGAAAATCGCCCTTACCCGAGCTCAATTTGGTTTTTCTAACTTATGAAATCAAACCCTCGAATTTTCTATATCAGAACATGCATTTCCCCTTCTGCGGACAAGGGACCGCTTCTGCGGTCCCGCTTATGCGGAAACAAGCCGCTTCTGCGGTCTACAGTTAAATGGCCAGGACCGCATCTGCGAGAAATCAGCCGCAGGTGCGGAAGCGCATCTGCGAGGGACAATCCGCTTCTGCGGAAACTAACGAAATGCTGGAGCCGCATCTGCGATGCCTGAGTCACTTCTGCGGCTCCGCTTATGCGGGAAAAGCACCGCTTCTGCGGTTTCTGAGGGAAAGGAGCAAAGTCGCTTCTGCGGCCATTTAGCTGCCTCTGCGGCACCGCATCTGCGGTTCCCAAGCCGCAGATGCGAAAATACCAGAAGCAGCAATGGTTCAGCTGCTGCAACACTTCAAAATTCTTCCGTTAACCACCCGAAATCATCCCGAGGCCCCCCGGGACCTCAACCAAAAGCACCAATAACACCTAATACCTCATTCAAACTTGTACCAATCCTTAAACCACCTAAAACAACATCGGATACTCGATTAATTCAATGATTTGAGCCTAAGAACTTCAAATTCCATTAAAATACCTTTTCGGTCAAAAACCCAATCAAAACACGTCCGAATGACTTGAAATTTTGCACACACATCCCAAATGACACGATGGAGCTACTACAACTTCCGGAATTCCATTCCGGCCCTCGGATCAAAAATTCACTATCGGACCGGAAACTTTAAAAATTCAACCTTCGGCATTTCAAGCCTAAAAGAGCTACGGACTTCCAAAATACATTCCGAACACGCTTCCAACCCCGAAATCACCTAACGGAGCTAATGGGACCATCGGATTTCCATTCCGAGGTCGTCTTCACACTGTTCCGACTACGGACCACTTTTCCACACTTATGCTCTCATTTAGGGACTAAGTGTCCCAAAACTCTCCGAAACTCAACACCGAACGTCCCGGCAAACCAAAATAGCAGAAATGTACTTAGGGGAAGCAGTTAATGGGGGATCGGGGCGTAAATTCTTATGACGACCGGCCGGTTCGTCACATCCTCCTACACTTAAACATTCGTTCGTCCTTGAACGAGCATAGAGAACATACCTGAAGTAGTGAAAAGATGAGGGTACTGGCTGCGCATATCACGCTCGGTCTCCCAAGTCGCCTCCTCAGTCGGCTGACCCCGCCACTGAACCTTCACTGAAGCAATGTTCTTCGACCTCAACTTTCTGATCTGTCTGTCCAATATAGCCGCTGGCTCCTCAACATAGGATAGATGCTTGTCCAACTGGACTGAACTGAAATCTAACACGTGAGACAGATCACCGTGATACCTCCGGAGAATCAAAACATGAAATACCGGATGAACTCCGGCCAAACTGGGAGGGAAGGCAAGCTCATAGGCAACCTCCCCAACTCGCCGCAAGATCTCAAAAGGGCCAATAAACCTCGGACTCAACTTTCCTTTCTTTCCAAACCTCATGACGCCTTTCATAGGCGAAACCCGAAGCAGAACCCGCTCACCAACCATATGTGAAACATCACGAACCTTCCCGTCCGCGTAACTCTTCTGTCTGGACTGAGCTGTACGGAGTCTATCCTGAATCATCTTAACCTTCTCCAATGCGTCCTGAACAAACTCTGTTCCCAATAGCCTGGCCTCACCCGGCTCAAACCAACCCACCGGAGATCTACACCTCCTACCATATAAAGCCTCATACGGCGCCATCTGAATGCTGGACTGATAGCTGTTGTTGTAAGCAAACTCCGCCAATGGCAAGAAATGATCCCAAGACCCTCCAAACTCAATCACACATGCACGAAGNATGGTCACATCTCTGGCATCTCCACGCTGAACCTTGTCCTGAAAGACAAGCAAATGAGGGTCATCATACTGCCGCTCCCTGATATGATCAAATAAGGAAGACCGGGAAACCACACAAGCTAGAACCCGACTGGGCTCTGAAAGATCCAATCTCACGAACTGGCTGGCTAAGGCCTGAACATCCATCGCCATAGGCCTCTCTGAAGCTGGTAAATATGCCAAACTCCCCAAACTCTCCGCCCGGCGACTCAAGGCATCCGCCACTACATTGGTCTTGCCCGGGTGATACAGGATAGTGATGTCATAATCCTTCAGCAGCTCTAACCACCTCCTCTGATGCCTATTAAGATCCTTTTGCTTGAGTAAGTGCTGCAAACTCCGATGGTCAGTATAGATCTCACAAGGCACACCATACAAATAATGACGCCAGATCTTCAAGGCATGAACAATGGCAGCTAATTCAAGGTCGTGGACAGGGTATTTCTTTTCATGTATCTTCAACTGTCTGGACGTGTAGGCAATCACCCTACCGTTCTGCATCAATACCGCTCCAAGGCCAACTCTCGAGGCGTCACAATAGACAGTATAAGACCCCGAACTGGTAGGCAACATCAAAATTGGGGCTGTAGTCAAAGCTGTCTTGAGCTTCTGAAAGCTCGCCTCAAACTCCTCTGTCCACTGAAATAGGGCACCCTTTTGAGTCAACTAGTCATAGGGGCCGCAATCGATGAAAATCCCTCCACGAAGTGACGGTAGTAGCCCGCCAAGCCAAGGAAACTCCGAATCTCTGTAGCTGAGAACGGCCTGGGCCAACTCTGCACGGCCTCTATCTTCCTCGGATCCACCCGAATACCCTCACTCGAAATCACATGGCCTAAGAATGCCACAGAACTCAGCCAAAACTTACATTTTGAGAACTTTGCGTATAACTTCTTCTCCCTCAAGGTCTGAAGCACGGTCCTCAGGTGCTGCTCATGATCTTCCGGACTCCGGGAATACACCAGAATATCATCAACAAAAACAATAACGGAGTCAAGATACGGCCTGAACACACTGTGCATCAAATGCATGAAAGCTGCTGGGGCATTGGTCAGCCCAAATGACATAACAAGGAACTCGTAATGACCATACCGAGTCTTGAAGGCAGTCTTCGGGATATCTGGCTCCCGAATCTTCAACTGATGGACCCTGAGCACAAGTCAATCTTAGAAAACACTTGTGCGCCCTGAAGCTGGTCAAACAGATCATCAATACGAGGCAAAGGATAACGGTTCTTCACTGTAACCTTATTCAGCTGGCGATAATCAATACACATACGCATAGAACCATCCTTCTTCTACACGAACAAAACAGGAGCACCCCACGGTGAAACACTGGGTCGAATAAAACCCTTACCAAGCAATTCCTGTAACTGATCCTTCAACTCCTTCAACTCAGGAGGAGCCATACGATACGGAGGAATGGAAATGGGCTGGGTGCCCGGCAACAGATCAATGCCAAAATCGATGTCTCTATCGGGCGGCATGCCCGGAAGATCAGCTGGAAACACATCGGGATAATCCCGTGCCACTGGAACTGAGTCAACAGAAGGGGTATCAACACTGACATCTCTCACATAAGCTAAATACACGGCACACCCCTTCTCAACCATACACTGAGCTTTAAGAAAAGAGATAACTCTACTGGGAGTGTGATCTAAAGTACCACTCTATGCAATACGCGGGATACCTGGCATAGCCAGCATCACGGTCTTGGCGTGATAATCAAGAATAGCAAAATGGGGCGACAGCCAGTCCATGCCCAAAATAATGTCAAAATCCACCATACCGAGTAGCAATAAATCTGCTCCGGTCTCATAACCACGAATAGTAACCAAACATGACCGATAAACACGGTCCACAACAAGAGAATCCCCCACCAGAGTAGAAACATAAACGGGGGCACTCAAAGAATCCCGAGGCAGACCAAAATGAGGAGCAAAGTAAGAAGACACATAAGAATAAGTAGAGCCCGGATCGAATAGAACCGATGCCTCTCTGTGACAAACCAGTATAATACCTGTAATGACGGAGTCGGAGGCAATAGCCTCAGTACGAGCAGGACAAGCATATTATCTGGCCCGGCCTCTCTCTCGAGGGCGACCTCTATCTCCCCGACCTCCGCCCCTAGCCGGTTGGGCAGGTGGGGTAGCAACTGGAGCTGTGACCATGGACTGAGAACTCTGAGGAGCACGCTGTGGCTAAGCAGTCTATGAAGATGCACCCCTACCAAGTCTGGGGCAGTCCCTAACCATGTGGCGTGTATCACCACACTCAAAACAAGCTCTGGGAGGACGCGGTGACTGTGACTGACTAGGGCCAAGTCTGCTGGACTGACCTCTGGAAGCACCCCGCACAGGAGGCGCGCTAGAAACTGGAGGTGCATAGTAAGGCTCCTGAGGTGTAGGTGGAGCTAGAGTATTGCTGGCTGCTGGAAGAGCTGAATGAACAGGGCGACCCGCATAATCTCTGCCATAACGACCTGTTGATGGGGTATGGGCACCAGAGTAGTGACTCGACTCTCGAGACCTCTTGGCCTCCCTCTCCCCTCGCTCCGTGGCGAGCATACCCTCAATCCTCCTAGCAATGCTCACTACTTGCTGATAAGGAATGTCCGTCTCCAACTCTCGAGCCATGCTAGATCTGATGGGTTGAATAAGACCCTCAATTAACCTGCGAACTCTCTCCCGAACTGTAGCAACCAAAGCCGGTGCATGCTTGGCCAACATGGTATAACGGATAGCATACTCTGAAACAGTCATAGCACCCTGGCGCAAATGCTCAAACTCTGCGCGCCATGCATCCCTGAGACTCTGGGGGACAAACTCTCTCATGAACATATCCGAAAACTGGGTCCAAGTCAGTGAAGCAGCCTCGACTGGACTGTCTATCTCATATGTGCGCCACCAATCATAAGCAACTCCCCGAAGCTGAAAAGTAGTGAAAGAAACCCCGCTAGACTCACTATGCCCATAGTGCGAAGAATACGATGACACTCCTCTAGAAATCCCAACGCATCATCTGATGCTAATCCACTGAACACTGGGGATCATATTTCTTGAACCTCTCAAGTCTGGCTGCTCGTCCTCTGAAGCAGCTGACCCATCCTCGGGGTGAACTGGCGCTGCAGGCGGTGCGGGAATAATCTCGGGAGCCTGCTCAACATGCACTCGCTGTTCAGGAGTGCGGACAACGGGAGTCTGTGCTCCTCCCCCGGCCTGGGATGTGGATGCAGCAAGGGGAAGCAACCCTGCCTGAGCCAAGGTGGTGTACATACTCATGAACTGAGCTAAATTCTCCTAGAGCGCTGGAGTAGTAGTGGCAGTAGTAGGTGTGCCAGGTGCCTGGGCTCCGGCTGGATCTACTGGTGGTACCTCGGCGGCAGCTCGCGCAGGTGCTCTGGCTGCACCACGTGCGCGTCCTCGACCTCTCCCCCGGCCTCGGCCTCTGACGGCTGCAGTAGGGGGCACGGGTGCCTGATCATCTCGAGTAGCACGTGTCCTCACCATCTGTGAGAGAATAGAAGTCAGAAGTTTTGATTTGATGTTCAGAAATATCGCACGACAAGGAATTCAAATGAAATGAAGATTTTTCCTAAACAGTTACATAGCCTCTCGTAGATAAGTACAGACGTCTCCGTACCGATCAGCTAGACTCTAATAAACCGGCCTGTGTTCCGTGACTCCTATGAACCTAGAGATCTGATACCAACTTGTCACGACCCCAGTTCACCCTCCATGAACATGTCGTGATGGGACCTAGTCCCTGTAACTAGGTAAGCCTAACAATGCGGAAATGACAACCTAACTAGCGAAATGGTTAAATAAAGCTAAACATATCAAAAATAATAACTGCATATAAGGCCGCTCGGCCTATATAACTCGAAAGAAATGCAGAAGTCTACAACTCAATCCCAAAACCCGAAAACTCACGGGAACCACAGGCTGACAGAAACATGGTACGCTGCTCTAACTCCTGAATATCTAAACAACTGAGAGAAAAGGGATAAGCTAAATACTAAAGCTGGAACAGAATAGAGACTCCTGGTCTGCGGGCGTGGCAGATATACCTCGAAGTCTCCGTGTATCTCCTCGCCTCAAGGATAGTGCGCCTGAGAAGAGTACCTGGATCTGCATATGAAAAACATGCGCAGGAAGGGCATGAGTACACCACAGCGGTACTCAGTAAGTGCCAAGCCTAACCTCGGTTGGGTAGTGACGAGGAAGGTCAGGGCTTTACTGAGGTAAAATATAATAATAATCAACAATATGAAAATCTGACAGAAATAATGAGTACAGCAGTGAGATAAGACAGGTCAACGAGACAATAACAACTACACAAAGAACAAAATAAACACAGAATGACTACAACTCAATACCAAGGATAACAATGAGGGTCTCCCGGGATACCGTCCTGTAGCCCTTTCCTCAACTGTCTAGTGGATCTCCCGGGATACCGTCCCTAGTCCAACTCGTGTGCCAAATCGAAGGATCTCCCGGGATGCCATCCCGTAGTCCAACCATCAATATGCAGGGGGATTTATAGGGAATCTAACTCGCAGTCCTAAAGTAAAAGTGCATGGGGATCTACCGGGAATCGAACCCGTAGTCCCAAAGTAAACAAATAAGGGGGGGGGGGGAGCTACTGGAATCCCACATCCGTAGTCCCAATATAAATGCGCAAACACAGCCAGAAGATACCAAAGAATGAAGTAAACAAAAGGCAAGCAACAGATAATACTAGCCTAGCATGCTTCACGTAGTTCAATCAAGGCAACTTAAGCAATTAGGCAGGTTAAATCAACTAAACATGCTTCTCTAATCTAGCACAAGTTATAATTACAGGTAGAGTAAAGCAAATATGAAAGGAACTCGACCTCAGTGTCTTATGTAAAATCAGGATTTTCAACAATCGGCTCAAGTACGCGCTCGTCACCTCACGTACAAGGCACTCAAATACAAATAACAAATCCTAAGGGGAAAAGTCCCCCACACAAGGTTAGACAAGCCACTTACCTCGAACCGGCTCAATATCAACTAGAAACCACGCCCTTGCCACGAGTATCCAACTCCAAATGGCCCAAATATATTCAATTCCATTATACATTGTAAATAACATCGCAAACAACTGGTTTTGCTATTAAATTCAAAGCTACGGCATGAAATTAGGTGAAATGACCAAAATGCCCTTCAGGCCAACGTCTCGGAATCAAATAATTTTCACATTTTTGGAACTCTCGTACTCTCACGAGTCTAACCATATAAAAATTTCCCAAATCAGAGGTCAAATGCTCACTCAAAACTCAATGGCTTAGCCTATGAAGTTTTACCCAATTTCTCCCAATTTTGATCCCAAATTCGAATTTTAATGATGGATTTAACTACAAAATGATGAAATATAACTAGAAGGGATTAAAGGAACGTTACCCAATAGTTTTCTCTTCAAAACCTCTGAAAATCGCCCTTACCCGAGCTCAATTTGGTTTTTTTAACTTATGAAATCAAACCCTCGAATTTTCTATATCTGAACAGGAATTTCCCCTTCTGCGGACAAGGGACCGCTTCTGCGGTCCTGCTTATGCGGAAACAAGCCGCTTCTGCGGTCTACAATTAAATGGCCAGGACCGCATCTGCGAGAAATGAGCCGCAGGTGCGGAAGCGCATCTGCGAGGGACAATCCGCTTCTGCGAAAACTAACGAAATGCTGGAGCCGCATCTGCGATGCCTGAGCCGCTTCTGCGGCTCCGCTTATGCGGGAAAAGCACCGCTTCTGCGATTTCTGAGGGAAAGGAGCAAAGCCGCTTCTGTTGCCATTTAGCCGCCTCTGCGGCGCCGCATCTACCATTCCCAAACCGCAGATGCGAAAATACCAGAAGCAGCAATGGTTCAGCTGCTGCAACACTTCAAAAATTCTTCCGTTAACCACCCGAAATCATCATGAGGCCCCCCGAGACCTCAACCAAAAGCACCAATAATACCTAATACCTCATTCAAACTTGTACCAATCCTTAAACTACCTAAAACAACGTCAGAAACTCGATCAATTCAAGGATTTGAGCCTAAGAACTTCAAATTCCATCAAAATACCTTTTCGATCAAAAACCCAACCAAAACACGTCCGAATGACCTGAAATTTTGCACACACATCCCAAATGACAAGACGGAGCTACTGCCACTTCCGGAATTCCATTCCGGCCCTCGGATCAAAAATTCACTATCGGACCGGAAACTTCAAAAATTCAACCTTCGGCATGTCAAGCCTAAAAGAGCTACGGACTTCCAAAATATATTCCGAACACGCTCCCAACCCCGAAATCACCTACGGAGCTAACAGGACCATCGGATTTCCATTCCGAGGTCGTCTTCACACTGTTCCGACTACGGACCACTTTTCCACACTTAAGCTCTCATTTAGGGACTAAGTGTCCCAAAACTCTTCGAAACTCAACATCGAACGTCCCGGCAAACCAAAATAGCAGAAATGAACTTAGGGGAAGCATCTAATGGGGGATCGGGGCATAAATTCTTAAGACAACCGGCTGGGTCGTCACATATACCTTCACAATTTGTATTTCAACCCGAGCCAACGCTCCACGAAGTTTCAAGATCACAATTTCTTTCACAAGGTCTTTACAACATATAGAGTCATCAATTAAGCATGGAAGGCATACCAACAACCAAACTATACGCAAAATAAGGACTCACGGTCATGCTAGACACCAATGTATAGATACTCGTCACCATGCCTATACATCATACTCGACAATTAGCAAGTATCAAATAAGACTCAACTCCTATTCCCTCAAGCTAGGGTTAAACCAAACACTTATCTCAACTTCCACGGCCAAAACAATCCACAACAACCACTTTCCCTCTCGAATCTGGCTCCAACTCAATCAAATCTATTCAATAATGACTTCATAATATCAATATATGCTCAACAAATCAAACCCAATGTCTAATTATAGATTTCCAAGCTTTCTTTCCAAAAAATCCAAAATTGCCCCCGGGGCCGCTTGGTAAAAACATAAGGTTCGAACCAAAATCAAATCTCCCATTCACCCACGAGCCCGAATATATAATTTGTTCTCAAATTCGACCCAAAATGAGGTCTAAATCAAGAAAAGTAAAAAGCCCTAACTCTACCCATTTCCCCCAATTTCTACCCTAAATTTCATGTTTTAGGCTTAGGAATTCAACAAATATTGATGGAAAATGAAGAAAACGAGTTAAGATTTACTAACCCAAGAAGTTTTGGTGAAAGGGAGCTTCAATGGACGCTTAGAAACCTTGGAGAAGAAGAAGTTCGTATGTTTTTATGAAAAATTCGCGACTACACTGTTTCTGAAATTAAATATAACTGGGCAAAATTTTCCCTTCGCGTTCGCGGAAAGAGAGTCGCGTTCGCGAAGGGTTGACTCAACAGAACATCGCGTTCGCGATGGGGGAGGATGCGAACGCGAAGCAAAAAGGCTGGGGGGTCCAAGATTTGGTCTACGCGAATGTGTGGACACTTACGCAAACGCGTTGAAGGGAGCCCTATGAACTACGCGAACGCGAGGCTATAGATGCGAACGCGATGAGTAAAATGGAGGCTAAGTTTTCAGAGTCAAAAGACTCTACGCGAATGCGAGTCAGTAGTGCGAATGCGATGAAGGGAAAAAATCATAGCTTCGCGAACGCGAAGGAGGCGTCGCGAACGCGAAGAAGGAACTGGTTCTGCAACAGCTGAAGAATTTCTGCAACTTTCCTAAGTTTGAAACCACCCCGAAACACCTCTGAAACACTCCCGAGCCCTCAGGGCTCCTAACCAAATGCACACACTAACTCAACAACATCCTACGAACATAACCGTGCGATCAAATCGCCGAAATAACATCACAAACAATGAATCAAACCTCAAAATCACTAGTTTTTCTTCAAACTTCATAAACTTTCAAAGTTAGAGTTTTAAGTCCGAAACACGTCAAACGACGTCCGATTTCAATCAAACTTCACAGAAATATCTTGAACCACATATAAGACCTGTACCGGGCGCCGGAACCAAAATACGGGCCCGATACCAACACGTTCTAACCAATTTTCATTTTAATTTTCCTTAGTAATTTCAGAAAAACAATTTTATTCAAAAATTTATTTCTCGGGCTTGGGACCTCGAAATTCGATTCCGGGCATACGCCCAGGTCCTATATTTTCCTACGGACCCTCCGGGACAGTCAAATCACGGGGCCGGGGCCGTTTGCCCAAAATGTTGACCGAAGTCAAATTTAATCAATTAAATATCAAAATTTAGCATTTTTCTCAAAGAATTCATATTTAAGCTTTCCGACTACGCGCCCGGACTGCGCACGCAAATCAAGGAAAACCTAAATGAGGTTTTCAAGGCCTCGGAAGCACGGAATGGGTAAGAAAATAGGTGATGACCCTTTGGGTCGTCACATTCTCCACCTCTAAAACAACCGTTCGTCCTAGAATGGACAAAAGAAAGAAGTACCTGAGTCGGGGAAAAGATGAGGATAACGACTCCGCATGTCAGACTCGGACTCCCAAGTCGATGCCTCAGGAGGATGACCTCTCCACTGAACACGAATAGAAGGAAAACTCTTGGATCTCAACTGACGAACCTGCCGGTCCAGAATAGCTACCGGCTCCTCCTCAGAGGACAAATCCTTGTCCAACTGGACAGTGCTGAAGTCTAACACGTGAGCTGGATCGCCGTGATACCTCCGAAGCATGGATACATGAAAAACTAGATGCACGGCTGATAAGCTAGGCGGCAATGCAAGTCTGTAAGCCACCTCTCCCACTCGATCAAGAATCTCAAACGGACCAATGAACCTAGGGCTAAGCTTGCCCTTCTTCCCAAATCTCATCACGCCCTTCATAGGCGACACTCGGAGCAATACTCGCTCACCAACCATGAAAGCTACATCTCGAACCTTACGATCTGCATAGCTCCTTTGCCTAGACTGAGCTAAACGAAGCCTATCCTGAATGAACTTGACCTTGTCCAAGGCCTCCTGAACCAAATCTGTACCCAACAACCGAGCCTCTCCCGGCTCAAACCATTCAACCGGGGACCGACACCACCTACCATATAAAGCCTCAAAAGGAGCCATCTGGATGCTCGACTGGTAGCTGTTGTTGTAGGCAAACTCCGCTAAAGGCAAGAACTGATCCCACGAACCTCCAAAGTCAATAACACAAGCTCGGAGCATATCCTCCAAAATCTGAATAGTTCGCTCAGACTGGCCGTCCGTCTGGGGATGAAATACTATGCTCAACTCAACCCGTGTGCCCAACTCTTGCTGAACTGCTCTCCAGAAATGCGAGGTAAACTGCGTACTCCGATCCGAAATGATAGATACCGGCACACCATGAAGGCGAACAATCTCCTGGATATAGATCTCAGCTAACCTCTCGGATAAAAGGAGACTTCCACAGGAATGAAATGTGCTGACTTGGTCAGCCTATTAACAATGACCCAAACTGCGTCGAACTTCTTCCGGGTCAACGGAAGTCCAGTAACGAAGTCCATAGTGATCCTCTCCCACTTCCACTCGGGAAGCTCAATCCTCTGAAATAAACCACCAGGCCTTTGATGCTCATACTTAACCTGCTGACAATTCAAACACCGCGCCACATATGCCACAATATCCTTCTTCATTCTACGCCACTAATAATGCTGCCGCAAATCCTGAAACATCTTCGCGGCGCCCGGATGAATAGAGTACCTGGAACTATGGGCCTTCTCTAAAATCAACTCTGGAAGCCCATCCACATTAGGCACACAAACTCGCCCCTGCAATCTCAAAACTCCATCCGCATCTAAGGTAACCTGCTTGGCACCTCCTCGCTGCACCGTGTCTCTAAGGACACACAAATGGGGATCATCAAACTGTCGATCACGGATACGCTCCAATAATGAAGAACGAGCGACCGTGCAAGCTAATACTCGGCTAGGCTCAGAAATATCCAGCCTCACAAATCTATTGGCCAAAGCCTGAACATCCAAAGCAAGCGGCCTCTGACTGACCGGAATATAAGCAAGACTGCCCATACTGGCTGAATTCCTACTCAACGCATCGTCCACCACATTGGCCTTCCCCGGATGATATAAAATGGTGACATCATAATCCTTCAACAATTCCAACCATCTCCTCTGCCTCAAATTCAACTCCTTTTGCTTGAACAAGTACTGAAGACTCTTGTGGTCAGTGAACACCTCACATGCCACGCCATACAAATAGTGCCTCCAAATCTTCAATGCGTGAACAATGGCTGCCAAATCCAAATCATGCACTGGATAGTGCTTCTAATGAATCTTCAACTGCCTCGAAGCATAGGCAATGACCTTGCCATCCTGCATCAACACTACACCAAGCCCAATACGGGAAGCATCATAATAAATTGTATAAGGCCCTGATCCTGTGGGCAAAACCAACACCGGTGCCGTAGTCAGAGCTATCTTGAGCTTCTGAAAGCTCGCCTCACACTCATTCGACCATCTGAACTGGGCACCCTTCTGGGTCAATCTGGTCATTGGGGCTGCAATAGATGAAAATCTCTCCACGAACCGTCTGTAGTAGCCTGCCAACCCCAAGAAACTCCGAATCTCTGTAGCTGATGCTGGTCTAGGGCAGTTCTTGACTGCCTCTATCTTCTTTGGGTCCACCTGAATACCCTCAGCTGATACAACGTGACCCAGAAATGCAACTGAACCCAACCAGAATTCACACTTCGAGAACTTAGCATATAACTGACTATCCCTCAGAGTCTGAAGAACCACTCTGAGGTGCTGCTCGTGCTCCTCCTGGCTGCGGGAGTATATCGATATATCATCAATGAACACCATCACGAATGAATCCAAATAAGGCCTGAACACTCGGTTCATCAAGTCCATGAAGGCTGCTGGGGCATTTGTCAACCCAAATGACATAACTAAGAACTCATAATGCCCATACCGAGTGCGAAAAGATGTCTTAGGGACATCGGATGCCCTAATCCTCAACTGATGGTAACCAGATCGCAAGTCAATCTTGGAAAATACCCTGGCACCCTGAAGCTGGTCGAACAAATCATCAATCCTCGGCAGTGGATACTTATTCTTGACCGTTACCTTGTTCAATTGCCGGTAATCAATAGGTTATGACCCTTTGGGTCGTCACAAGCTATTACTCTAGTCTATGAAGCCTCTATTGAAGTACTGAAAATACTAACTATCTGTAAATACTGACAGGCTGTAAATTAATGATAATGCCCCAAAAGAACTGGGGATAAGCAAATTGCTGGTACGAGAATCCTAGCGCTCTGCATCGTTGACCTGTAAATCATTACCTGCACTGTGAGATGCAGGCCCCGGGCAAAAGGGACGTCAGTACATTCGAATTGTACTGGTATGTAATGCAACTGAAAGAAAGAATTATAAATGCTGAAACCGAAACTAAGCTGATAACTGAAATGATAACTATTGAAACTGAAACTGAAGTGAGAATTGGTAACTGAACTGGTAACCGAAAAGATAACTGATAACTGAACTGATTACTGATAACTGCACTGATAACTGATAACTGAAAAGATAACTGATAGCTGATAACTGAACTGAATAAAGGAAGTAAGGTATGAATACTCCCTCTTCTAAATGATGAACAACCTGTTTATCTGAATATTAAACTGCGGCCTCGGGCCCAATATATATATGTGCACAAGCTGCGGCCTCGGGCCCAAGTATACATATACATAACTGCGACCTCAGGTCCAAAATGCATAAAGCATAAATTGCGGCCTCAGGCCCAAAGATGCATAAAGCATAAACTGCGGCCTCAGGCCCAAATACAAGTGTTCAACATTCAGGGATTTAAAATCAGGAACTGAGAATCATACAGCAATATATGATAGTGAAGTACTAAATCACATTGAGTTACATGATACTGGAATACTGGATCATACTGAGTCACATAATACTAGAATACTAAATAGGACTAGAATGAGACATGTATTCTTGAACTGGATATGAACATTGAAACTTCGATTGTTTATGACATGCTGAGTAAGCTATACTGAGACTTAGGGACATCAATCCCAAGTCTATATTGAATACGAACTGATCTCACAACGTTCGAAATGAAAGTCATGAACGAGTTATGAAGCTAGAGAATAGAAGTTCTACAACTATTCAAGGAACTAGGCTTAACTATATTTCTGAGGCAATTGATACGTCATAAAAGAAACGTAGTGTAGGGAGAATCATTAAAATTCCCAAACATAGAAAGTTAGCCTCACATACCTTAACTTCCTGCTCTTGAACATAATACAACATTCGCCAACCCTTCCAACTTCAATCTATATCAATACAAGTCAAAGGGATTCCATATTAGCAATAATTCTCATGTCTTGGTCACTTAAGCATTTTCTCAAATACTTGGTGACATAAAGCTTCATAGCCCTCATTAATGGTGTTTCTACACCCAATAACCCATTCTCTTGCTCCTAAATAAATTCTAATGTCTCAAATGGTTATAATCAACATTATTCTTCATCACCCATAAGGTAAACAACACTCTTAACCAATAATCAACACTCAACACCCCAACCCTATAATCGTTCATGCTTTTCTATCAAACCCACCAATTCATATCTCATGAACTAGAGTCTATAACCATTAGTTCAATGATAGAATCAATTAGAGGGTGAAGATATTACCTTTTTGACGTTCAATCTTCTTGAATTCGAGTTCTAGGGTTTCTTCTCTCAACAATGGTGTCCCAATCGAATATCTAATGATATGGAGGGTTTACCCATGTTAATAAGATGTTGGGAACCTTAAATAAACTTAGAATCACCATTAGAACTCACCTTGGATGGTGGAAGGACCCTTAAGGAGTTAGGTTTTTGAGAGCTTCCCTTCCTAGAGCAGGTTTTTATGTTTTGGGGTTGTGGGGGATGAAATATAGCTTTAAAACGACCCCCCACTAGCGCGCCCGCACTACTGGAGGCTTGCCCGCGCTAATGACCGCGCTAAACGGCAGTAACACTGCCTCAAAATTAGCGCGGCCGCGCTAAGGGCGCGCTACCGGCGCACATATCGCATACTGTTCTGTAAAATGCGCATAACGTTTTGCACAGAGATCAGTTTGGGCTCCATAATATATCGTTGGAAAGCTATTTCAATGACCTACAACTTTCGTGCTTTGAGTTGTCCCCAATTCCTTACAAATTTTCACTAAAACTTGCTAGAAGATAGACCTTCTGCAAACATAGTTGATTTTGTCAAATCTTATGCACCTCACTTTCCATCTTGATTTAAAACAACTATTTTCACCCACAATCATCCCGCTAGGACTTCATATGTCTAAAATATCAAATTAATACCCATTTAACATATCCATACCTAGTACGAATGCACGGGGTGTTACATTATCTCCCCCTTGGGATCATTCGTCCTCGAATGATTGTCCTGACTGTAACTTCTGCTAACTCCGGACCTTAAACGGGTCTGGTGGAACCATGAACTTTCATTAAAACTTACATACTAAACATAATGAATACATGATTACTGAGCTGCCGAGATACTGAACTGAACTGCATTGACTGAATATTGATCTGCCATGAATACGTGAATACTGAACTAACATGGATATCTGAATATTGAACTGGCACGGATATTTGAGAATTGAACTAACATCAATATCAGAGTACTAAGCTGGCATGAATATCTAAGTATTGTACTGACATGAGTAGCTGAGTATTGAACGGACTTGAATAGCTGAGTATTGAACTGACATGAGTATCTGAGTACTGAACTGGCATGAGTATATGAGTACTGAAATGACATGAGTATCTGAGTACTGAACTGACATGAGTATCTGAGTACTGGAAACTTGAATGTTATAACATTACGTGAAATACTGGTTGTACCACACCGATCCTTCGCAAGATTCTATATGTCCCAATATAGTAGGGACTATGCTTTCCCTTCTTCCCAAATCTCATAATGCCTTTCATAGGCAAAACTTTCAGAAACACCCAATCACCAACTTGAACCAGCGGCGATCTACACCTTCTCCCATACAGAGTTTCGCACGATGCCATCTTGGTACTGGAATGGTAGGTGTTATTATTAGCAAGGTCAATGAGAGGTATGTGATCATCCCAATTACTTTTAACATCAAGGACATGTCCTCAACTATTTAAATAAAATGCTCTGCCTGGCCATAAAGTTTACGACGTTCTTTTTCATGTCGTTCAACCAATAAATCTCCTTGGTCATGATGCATATTTGGGAACCTGGATGGAAAGAATACCTAGAATTATGGACTTTTAACATGATCTTCCCTCTTTAAGTCTATCTATGTCTGGGACACACAATCTGTCCTAGTACCTCAAAGTACTATCATCTCCCCCTTATTCAAAAGCTATCATTTTATGCCTGTGAATCCCCCTCTTTCAACTACAACAAGTAGGGATCATCAAACTATTTCTCCTTCACTTCGCCTACTAAGGGGAACAAGTCATATTCTAGACAACAACTCCGTCATCTTTAGAGTCCGAAGTCGAACTCCTATCTTGGCCGGTGGATCTTTTTTCTTTTTTCTTAACCAGAGTTCTCTTATCTACCTCAATCAGGAGTTATACTTTCCACACTTTATCTTCTTAAGAACTTCCTGAAAATACTTATAGAATTGTTGTGAGCTAAGTCTTTAACCAATACTCCGAAGATTAGAGTCTCGTGCAATGGCACTACCCTCGTGATATATAACTGGGCATGATTTTATAGCTTTTCTGTGATCACTTTATCATCAATAACTAAGTTCGGTGATCATTCTACTCACTTTGTGTTTCTTACACATGCTAGGCATATTCCTTGTGATAATTATACAATTTTCCCTCATTACCAAACTGATTTTCTTTTTCATACCCCATGCTAACTATTCGGGTTTCAAATCTCTAACTAGACTTACTGAAAATTTTCACATCACCCCTTAGACCAAAGGTCTTATACTTGCGGATCCTTCTCTTTTTGCTGGGATCAGAACAACTTTCTTTAATTTTCTGCAATTCTTGCACTCTACATCAATGACGATTCATCTTCCAACTTACTTCTGAGAAATATTTCTTACTAGGAAAAACAAATTATTCACTTAACGAAAAGCTAATGTATTCACAACTATCACACACAATCTTAACTATTTAACTCTGCTCTCACTGTAAATCTTGGGAAAACCCCTTTTTGATAATTCTTAAAGGCTATTCTTCTATAGTTTGTGCTCTCACTGCTAGCTGAATATTTTTTTTTACTATCGCTGTACTTCAGGTTTAACTTAAACTCTTAAGCTTCTAACACGTATTTGGTATTTCAAATTGTCATCCACTCACTATTGTTAACCTGGCTAAGTGAATCAAATTGTACCTCTACTAGCTCTGCTGAAATTGCTAATTCACTGTATCAACTCAAAACTTACTTACTATCCTTTCACTAACCACCTGCTAGCATCATATTTTCTTCTCCTGCTTTGAATAACTAAAGTAAGGAATAAGGTTATTCTAACTTCCCTCAACATCCGGCCCTGTTCTACGGCCGCATACTATCCCCCTTTTCTTTGAACTATGTACATGGATCACGCCTAGGGGAATTTCATTTGTCTTAAACAAATTTGGAATATCTAACCCCAACCATTCAATACAATACAAAATCATATCATACTATAAACATCCGGGGTAAACACTTAGTCACATAACTTAAGGGGAATTGTCATATCCTTTATCTCACAATAATAGCTGCTTCTTATAGCAATTCACTAACGTGGTACTTTCTAATTCTGATTTGGATAAATCTAAACAACTTAAAATCGTTCCCTACAATTCACTATTGGCTACTCTTGGTTCTCATTACAAATATCATACCTTTTAGTCATTTGCATGAGTGGTATGAATCACATCTTTGGTAATAACAAACGTTTCTGACTCCTCGGTATTTTACCCTTAGGCTCTTTTCTGTCCAAAGCTATAGTGACCAATGTTAGGGTCTGACATTTGAACTATCATCATCCAATTTGTGGCTCCATTTCTAAGAATTAAATGAAGTTGTTCTAGGAGGTAGAACACATACGAACACACTACCATGTACAAACTTATCCTTCAAAGTATACCATCATCTGATAAATCACTTTCTGCGCCATCCGACGAGTCTTGGTCTTAATCCGAACCTAAAATATGCGAAGGTTTCGCTGTAATCACTGTTACTTACATTTTCTTTTAGTACCCATAGGCATCACTGTGTACTCACAAGTCACTAGAATTTTGATACACCGAAAATTGGAGATCTGGTAAATGAATAACTTATAACTGGCATCCTGAATACCCATAAACTTGCTAACTGAAAAATTGCATAACTGGTAACTGAGGTAAACTGATAACCATAAGTCATCATAACCCTTTTGTACTTTCTGATAAGGTTATACTCTAATATGTACTACTATCCATTGCATCCTACTGTTAACATCCCCTCAAGTCTCATATTTAGCAACATGTACTCCCTAATTATACCTCAATGGGAAATTATCCTCTCTAGGACTTCAGGTTTCTCCTGCGCGTCGCTTGGGAATCCAATACGTTTGGAATTTGATAGGTGTCACACCTCCTTTTTTACACACCTACCCCGAAGGATCGTGTATAAGGGAGTTTTTTCATTTAAAGTGACATTATTCGAAATGCGATTATTTATTTATTTTCAGAGTCGCCACTTGGGATAGGTTTGGCTTTTGGTGTCCCAAGTCACCGATTTATCTTGAATCCCAAATCGAGGAAAATTTCGACTTCCCGAATGGAGTCTGCGAACCAGAAATTCTGAATAAGGAATTCTGTTGACCCGAGGAAAGGTGTTAGGCACCCCCAGATCCCGTGGTTCTAGCACTGTCGCTTAAACTATTATAATTGGCTAACAATCTGATTTCAATACATGTCATCCTATAGTGCAATTTTAAAATTATTTACCGCTTTTAATTAATTTTAGGAAATTGAACATCGTTTAAAATATATTTTCGGATCACGTCACATGAAATGCACCCGGATCCTTAACACATTTTATTCAACATTTTGAGATTTGGATTTGGGTCACATGAAATGTACACCCGAAGTTAGGAAGGTAAAATTATTAAAGAACGCGCCTAAAGTGACTAACGTGTTATTAACTTTGCGGGAGGCCATGAAAATTCGCTAAATTTCACGTCCTGAGTTCTAAATATTTTTAATGAGGTCATTAAAGAGGGCCACACAGTTTGTGATTTTATTTGGCGTGGCGCACCTCGTTTTATTTTTTAGAGGCCATCCTAAAAGGGACTATTGTTTTTTCTATTAAAGATTGTCTCTAAAGCAACTTAATTAATTAACATTATTAATAAACTACTATTAAAAGTATTCAAGGAATTCGGGTCTCAAGCTCAAGTCCACACTTAAACAAAAGGAAAACCTCTTAATTCAAATGTGCTACTTAACTTGGAAGGCCGAAAACTGCATTTTAAACTGAGACATTAAAGTAAGAAAACACGGATTCAGGTATTCTGAAGTTATGGGCCAGCAGATAGGCCCAATTCAAATTCCTTGTGCCTGGGGCAGGCCGGTGTATCGTGCAGATTGCCAACATGAAGGAAGGCATCAATTTCATTTGGGCCTAGTCTTGGTAAGACGAAATGCAGTGAGAAGGCTGGCCCAATCAACGTGTCCATATGTCAAACAATCTCAGCAATGTTTTAAACTACTTTTAACAGGGTGCTCTTATTGATTAACATGCCTATAATAAAAGGGGACTATTACCCAATTCAACCTATCCACATATTAACCAAGTTCCAATACCGTATATGAGAAGATTAATTTATAAGCAGGTTTTTAAAAAGCCGTGTTTTCTACTATGCTAGATTCAGTTAATGCAAACTGATCTAATGCACTATTCCATTCAATACCCCTGTTCATTATTTCAAACAGTCAACAACCATACACTATGTCATTTGCAGCTATTCTTAACAAACCATCTCTATTTACATTAATGCAAACTAAGCTAACAACTGAAAATACAAACGAAATCTACCATGAGTAATAATGTCCTAGTAGTCAATCATCAGGAAGGAATTAACATACACAACATGCCAAATTAATTACAAATCCTCTTTGATGAATATATAGATTCAAATCTCAAACTACAGAATATTTGAAGAAGCAAAAACTAGTAGGAAGACAAATGGGATCTCTCTAATAATCATCACATTCGTTTCCTTCCAAAATCATGCTCCAGATTACAAGTTAAGTGATATCCATGTGGTTTAGAATGTACCTGGAATTTGAATAAAATAGAAAATGAGTGTCAGCTAGGCAGCAGCAACACACAGCAGTTAATCAACAACTTGAGATCAAGTTTTCAGCCCAGGAAATGGTGTCAAAATAGCCAGGAAACAATTTTGAATGAACAGCAACAGTAAACAACTGAAACAAACTTGAATGGCCCAATTTGAACTTGATATAACCCCCAGAACCTCTTAAACCTTCACTACTGAATTAACAGGACTATTCAAACCATTTTTTAGCCCTATTCAAACTGGAAATTGAATTTCAGAACCTGAAGCTTCGAGATCACTCTACAAATTCAATGGAACAGTGATTTTAGGAGTTTTTGGCTATCTGAAGTTTCACAGCTTCCAGTATTTCTCAAACTAAAATTTTTTTTGGATTTTTTCTGATTTTCTCTAAGATCTAAAATTGGAATTTTGAAATTTTTCAGAGTTTTGGATTTCTAAGGCTTCTAGAAACCTGTGGGGATAGATTTTAAAACTTGTGAAACAAGGCAATGGGCATGCCTTTTTATAGGCAAAGCCTAGGGAAGCCCTCAGATTTCTGTTTTACCCCTAAGTCCCTCTTTTATTTTTCAATTTTTAGCTAGTTAGTACCTTATTTATTGGCTTGTTGCCAAAGTTAGACAATTAAGTTCCTGAAATTCTAATTGGACCCCCATCTAGAATGTTCTAGGGGCTTCCAATTCAGTTATTTGCAGGATTCCCTATTTTGAATTACCCCAATTACCCTTGAACTAAGTCTGAAGTTATTAACCCACCCCAGCCCTGTTAACTTGTTAAAAATTGACTATAGTTAAACCAAACAATTTTAATCAGCTACATCCAAACAACTAAAACTAATAGAAATCCTAACAATCAAACTAATCAGTCAAGACTGGAAAATAATTCTAATTAACACTAATGTCCTAAGGCTAAGACTAAAAAAAATCGAAACTAAACTAATACAGCAACAATCATGGATTATCAATCGAATCAGACACATAACATGAATCAAATTGAGTCAAAATTAATTCTAAGAACAACTAGAAAAATAAACAGAAAAATCAAATCTAACTAACTAATCAATAAAAGTAAAAATTAAAGCCTATACTAATGGAACATAAACACCGAGTCAAATCAACAACAAAATCAGAACGGAATCAACAGGACCAAAAATCAAAAAGGAAACAAAACAGGATCAAACGAAAAATAAAAAGAAATAATCAACTAAGAAGGGACACTTACTGATTTAAACCTAGCTTGGACTGACCTCGAATTTGGTCCCCAAATAATGTTATGTGTTTGTTCTTGCTAAGAACAAACATATAGCATTACTTTGGAACCCATTCGAACCTTGGCTAACACTGGGAACTCGAACAGTCTTGAACGGAACCCTAGATCTAAAATCCGAGGAGTTACGGTTGGATTTGGGGAAATTAGTTTGGGGTTTAGGTAGAGGAGGGTGAGACGGTTGTGGGGTGTGATTTTCGTGGGGTTTGGGTTATTCGAGGAGATTGGCTGGGATTCGAGGGAAATAGATTGGGGGGGGTTCGAATGGGGAGGGTAAGAGGAACCTATGGTGTAAAATTTGGGGCGTTTGGTGACCGGCCGCCGCCGTGAGGCGATTTCCGGCGGTGGTCTAGGGTGGAAGACGGTGGCGTTACGCCGGCGTATATTAAGGGGTTAGAGACGACGAGTTTGGGGGGTAGGGGGGGCACTCGGACATATATATTAAAAACCTCGTTAGTTCCGGACCGTTGGATTGATGAGATCCAACGGTCGCGATTGGAAGGCGGTGAAACGGCGTCGTTTGGTTGTCACAGGGGATGGACCGGGTTGGACGACGGGTTTTGGGCCTGGACTCGACTGGTCTTAGGCCGGTTTGAGGGTGTTTGGACGCGTCTGGGGCGAAATTGGCCCAAAAAATTGGGTATTTATTAAGACTCTATTTTCCCTAGTTTTTCATTTCCTTTCTTTTTCTATATATTTTTTCTTTTTTTCAGATTGTGTTGACAATAAACTAAAACCTGATTTAAATCTAAAACTAACTAATTATTTTATCTAAAATCAACTAAATCCCAATTAAAAAAAAGAAAACTAAATAAGAAATGTAAAATGACTATTTTCCGTTATTTTCTCTTTTTTTGGTAATATTATTTAACTAATAAAACTAAAATATAAAATTGAATTCTAAATGCAAATGTGCTAATTTTGTATTTTTTATAAATTATGCCAATCAAGAAAAATGCACACAAAATGCAAACAAACAAAAAATCACGCAATGAATTCCCTAAAATTCAAATAATAAAAGAAGAATCCTAATTCTAAGAATCCTATAGGAATAATTCAAGCGAGGCAAAAATCATGTGCTCACAATAGGAAGAGAAGGTTACCTTTTTCTATAAGCTTCATTGCACGATCTAGAGTAGAAAGAAGTGAGACAATCCTGGATGTCTTGGTAGCTAAACGTTTATATGAGTGTCCGGCACACACATAAAGGAAACTCCACTAGACACGGCTTCATAGACTCCCTAGGACTCTTGAACCTAGTGATCTGATACCAAGCTTTGTCACACCCTGTACCTGGGCCTGGACGTAACACGGCACTCGGTGCCTGACTACATGTGACCGAGCGAACCAACTGGCTGGCTGAATCAACATGCGGTATCATAACATACTGAATGCGGAAGATAAACTAACACATGCTGATATACTAAAAGTCTGGATGATATAAATCAAAGTGCGGAAAAACTAACACAATTCTGAAAACATATTTGTAGTCAACACAGCTTAATGCGAAAAGCGTGCGACTTTGTCTAGTTGTTACTCTAGTCTATGAAGCCTCTATTGAAGTACTGAAAGCACTAACTATCTGTAAATATTGACAGGCTGTAAAGTAATGATAATGCCCCGAAAGAACTGGGGATCACCAAATAGCTGGTACGAGAATCCTAGCGCTCTGCATCGTTGACCTGTAAATCATTACCTGCATTGTGAGATGCAGGCCCCGGGCAAAAGGGACATCAGTATATTTGAATTGTACTGGCATGTAAAGCAACTGAAAGAAAGAATTATAAATGCTAAAACTGAAACTAAGCTAATAACTGAAATGATAACTATTGAAACTGAAACTGAAGTGAGAACTGGTAACTGAACTGATAACTGATAATTGAACTGATAACTGATAGCTGAACTGATAACTGATAACTGAACTGATAACTATAAAGATAACTGATAAATGATTACTGAACTGAATAAAGGAAGTAAGGTTATGAATACTCCCTCTTCTGAATGATGAACAACCTGTTTATCTGAATATTAAACTGCAGCCTCGGGTCCAATATATATATATGTGCACAAGCTGTGGCCTCGGGCCCAAGTATACGTATACATAACTGTGACCTCAGGTCCAAAATGCATAAAGCATAAATTGCGGCCTCAGGCCCAAAGATGCATAAAGCATAAACTGCGGCCTCAGGCCCAAAGATGCATAAAGCATAAACTGCGGCCTCAGGCCCAAATACAAGTGTTCAACATTAAGGGATTTAAAATCAGGAACTGAGAATCATACTACAATATATGATAGTGAAATACTAAATCACATTGAGTTACATGATACCGGAATACTGGATCATACTGAGTCACATAATACTGGAATACTGAATAGGACTAGAATGAGACATGTATTCTTGAACTGGTTATGAACCCTGAAACTTCGACTGTTTATGACATGCTGAGTAAGATATACTGAGACTTAGGGACATCAAGCCCAAGTCTATATTGAATACGAACTGAGCTCACAACGTTCGAAATGAAAGTCATGAATGAGTTATGAAGCTAGAGAATAGAAGTTCTACAATTATTCAAGGAACTAGGCTTAACTATATTTCTGAGGCAATTGATATGTCGTAAAAGAAACGTAGTGTAGGGAGAATTATTAAAATTTCCAAACATAGAAACTTAGCCTCACATACCTTAACTTCCTGCTCTTGAGCATAATACAACATTCTCCAACCCTTCCAACTTCAATCTATATCAATACAAGTCAAAGGGATTTCATATTAGCAATAATTCTCATGTTTTGGTCACTTAAGCATTTTCTCAAATACTTGGTGACATAAAGCTTCATAGCCCTTATTAATGGTGTTTCTACACCCAATAACCCATTTTCTTGCTCCTAAATAAATTCTAAAGTCTCAAATGGTTATGATCAATATTATTCTTCATCGCCCATAAGGCAAACAACACTCTTAACCAATAATCAACACTCAACACCCCAACCCTATAATCGTTCATGCTTTTCTATCAAACCCACCAACTCATATCTCATGAACTAGAGTCTATAACCATTAATTCAATGATAGAATCAATTAGAGGGTGAAGATATTACCTTTTTTACGTTCAATCTTCTTGCATTCGAGTTCTAGGGTTTCTTCTCTCAACAATGGTGTCCCAATCGAATATCTAATAATATGGAGGGTTTACCCATGTTAATAAGATGTTGGGAAACTTAAATAAACTTAGAATCACCATTAGAACTTACCTTGGATGGTTGAAGGACCCTTAAGGAGTTAGGTTTTTGAGAGCTTCCCTTCCTAGAGCAAGTTTTTATGTTTTGGGGCTGTGGGGGACGAAATATAGCTTTAAAACGACCCCCCACTAGCGCGCCCGCGCTACTGGAGGCTTGCCCGCGCTAATGACCGCTAAACGGCAGTAACACTGCCTCAAAATTAGCGCGGCCGCGCTAAGGGCGCGCATATCGCGTACTGTTCTATAAAACGTACATAACGTTTTGCACAGAGATCCGTTCGGGCTTCATAATATATTGTTGGAAAGCTATTTCAAAGGACTACAACTTTTATGCTTTTCATTTTCCCCAATTCCTTACAAATTTTCACTAAAACTTTCTGGAAGACAGACCTTCTGCAAACTTAGTTGATTTTGTCACTTATGCACCTCACTTTCCATCTTGATTTAAAAATAACTATTTTCACCCACAATCATCCCACTAGGACTTCATATGTCAAAAATATCAAATTAATACCCATTTAACATATCCATACCTAGTCCGAATGTTCGGGGTGTTACACATAAACTACCTTAAGTGCAAAAGTGGCAGAAGATGCATGGATTCCCTTCTCATAGCTTAATACTGGAAGGTTTGGACTTGCTGATCCCAAAGCTTAAAATAGAGTGGCCGCACTGCTTCAGGAGCTTCTGAGTTTGACTATGGAAAAGAGAATGACGTCTTACCAGCTAGACTTTTGCTTCGATTAATCAAACATCATGGTATATTTATATCAATAATAAAGGTCTCAAGAGCACTGCCATACTTAAAGAAGCTTATTACGGCTCTAATTTAATTAGTGAATGCCCAGATTTATTATTTAGGGTTAACTTTAATTTATAGCTCTTACAGGCAAAAGAAGTATTGATTCATGTACTACAAGGGTTTCTTCATAGTAGGTTTAGTAAGAATCTTGATTGATTAGACAATCATGATTTCCTTGGAAGGATTATTGCAATGGCCTTGAGAGTTGAGCCTTATCAATGGAGGAGAACAGGTTGGTCAACGTTATTACTTCCGGCATCATTCGTTATAGGTCCTAGGAATATGGGACGAATTGATCATTGTTACAAAGACTTATATTTTATTGTTTTGTGTATTATTATTTACTCAAATATTTATTTTAATAATATTGATATTATTATATAAAGTATATAATTTATGACTCGGTATACACGTGCAGCACACGTGTCGAGAAACTAGTTATTTTAAAAGCAGTAAGTTATCAAACCGTAGGACATTCAAAGCACTTAAAAGAAAAAAACAAACCTAATGACCAAAACTTGACCACCGTATCCCAGTCCTAATAGTGGAGATTTAGAACCAAGTGAAACTCTTGCAATTACATCTTTCCTACAATCATGAATCAAGTGTGGGATCAGTTCTTATATATTATGTTTATTTTTGTAATTTTTATTTATGGTTGCATGTTGTGGCATTCATGTCTGTTACCATGTTACATTATTGCTAATATTCTTTGTTACTTGATTGCTTTATCTTCAATGTTCCTTGAGCCGAGGTTTATTAGAAACATTCTCTCTATCTCTATGAGGTATAGGTAAGGTCTACGTACACACTACCCTCCGCAGATCCCACTTATGGAATCAAACTGGCTTTGTTATTGATGTTGTCGATTGTTTAATCAAATAGAAACCTTGGAAAGAAAATTCAGTAATATATATCAAATGAAAAACAATTAAAATATCAAATTAGATGGTTCCTGATTACCTGTAATATTGGAACTTGTGTAGAAATCCGTTCATGATATAACCGTTTTGAATACCTTTGTAATGAAAGAGTTGTGTTTCGAATGCTGCTATTTTTAATGCTTGAATTTGTGTCATGAAAATGCTCTTTCTTTTTTATTTTTCAAGCCATCAATTTATTCAAGATTAACTCTCTTATCGAAATTTTTCTCATGAAATCTACACTTCGCGTATAATAATACCTCAAAATGATTCATATGCATGTTGTTGTACGTTGAGAGTGATTAGATTCTATCACGATTCAAAATTCGTTAAAGGTCGTGATGGTGCTAAGACCGCTGTCAGACAAGCCAACAATACTTGATTAACTTAATTACTCATTTTAGTATTTTGAAATCATGATTTTCCTTCAATTAAATAATGAGAAATAAAATTTACAGAGTAAATGATAATATTTTCCAAGTACACTACTGAACAACTCATAAGTACCCCCAAAACCCGGTGTCACAAACATGACAACTAAGAAGATAAAATAAAATACAACATCTGTCCGGAATACAAATTAGACAGGAAAATACATAAGTAACTCTGAAGGAGACTCTGCTGGTTGTGGATCGAAATGTGGAAATGCAGCTCACCTAAGTTCCCGCACTTAACCACGCCTCTGCTCTCACAGGGCCATTAGACACATATGTACCTGCACAAAAGTGTAGAGCAAGTGCAGTATGAGTACGTAAATCAATGCGTACCCAGTAAGTATCCAGTCTAACCTCGAAGAAGTAGTGACGAGGGGTCGACTCAGACACTTACTATGGGCTATAAATAAAAATAGCGATGATATGATTACGCATGGATTGTGTAGAGCGGCAGTAAACTCAATATCATGAAGTAAGTAAACAATTCTTTGTTAATAAGAAATTTTCAAATTCATTTTTTTTGTTTTTATTATTTACCATTTTATATCTCAGGCCAATGAAGTAATATCAATTATTATGAATGCCAAAACAATCAAATCAATCATGCACAAAGCATGCTGAGGTCGTATGGCCCGATCCAACATAAATATAAATTGTGCACTGCCGAAGGTCGAACGGCACGAACCATAGATGCATCTATCTGCTACCGAGGCGTTTGGCCCGCTCCACAACAAGAGAAAACACATAAACAACCAATTCAAGATTTATTAAGGGATAATGTTCAAAGAAATATAAATTCTCATTAACGGTCAAATGACCCGTCCAAAACTCAAGTAGGTAAAGTTTAACCTTTTATAACTTCCTTATCATGTTCCAATATATTTTTAACAATTAAATTAACAAGTAGGATGCAAACATCGCAATATAACATGATTTACGTCCTAGACTACCCGAACATAAGCATAATAGTAGCTACGCACGGACTCTCGTCAACTCGTGCGTACGTAGCCCCCACACTTAGAAGCACATATTAATTCAATTCACCTATGGAGTTAATTCCCTCTTACAATGTTAGAAAAGAGACTTACCTCGCTCCGAAGTTCCATACTCCCAAGCCTTTCCAACAACTCAATGCCCAACGCTCCAACACTAGTCAATAAATGTGCAAAATCCATAAATATATACTACAATACTTATTATAATCCAATTTACAATAATTTCCAACTCTGCTCGAAAAGTCGATAAAATCAACCCTCGGGAATACGTGCCCGGATTCCGAATATTTTCGAAGATAAACATTACCCATAACATCATGAACTCAAATATATAATTTATTCTTAATTCCATGCCCAGATTCGTGGTCAAAATCCAAAAATATCAATTTTTAGGTTTCCTATCAGAACTCCAAATTTCCACTAATTTTTCATGAATTTCCATGTTAAAATCTATATATAATCCAAGTATTTAGCGTGCAATAGGTGGGAATCACTTACCTTGACATAGATGATGAAGATGGAGCTCCAAAATCGCTTCTAGGTCGTCTCCCATGGAGGAAATGAGATGAAATGAGCCAAACCCATTTTTACAAACTTATACACTGCCCAGGCGACCCTTCTTCGCGTTTGCGGGCCTCCCATCGCATTCGCGATTAACAAAATTCTCAAAAGCCATTTCCAAACTCTTCTCAGATAGCCTCTACGTATAATGGTCATAACTTTTTTTTTTTTTACAAAACTCCAAATGACAAATGATTTGACTTTCTGAAAACTAGACACCAAGAGCTACAACTTTTTTATTTTAGACATCTCCCAATTCCTTATAGATTTCGAGAAATAGGCTGCCAAAGTCAGCCCTGTGCAACACAAATTTCTTCTTCATCTTCCCTAATAGTCTATAATGTACCAGCTATAACTTTTTATACATATATCCAAATGCTAAATGGTTTACATTTTTGAAAACTAGACACAAAAAGCTACAAATTTTATTTTTGGATCAACTCCAAATTTCTTATAAATTGCGAGATATAAGCCTCTAAAGTTAGACCTGTGCAACAGAGATTTCTTTCTTCGCGAATGCGAGTCTCTTCGCGAACCCGAAAAACAAAATCCCAGAAGCCAAATCCTTCTTCTCGAACGCAAGAGGATCCTAGCGAACGCGAATAACAGCACCAAACATCAGAAAATCAGCATGAAAAGTAGCCCAAAATGATCCGAAACACACCCGAGGCCCCCGGGACCCCGTCCAATCACACCAACCTGGCCCAAAACAAGACACGAACTTGCTTGAGGTCTCAAATCACATCAAACAACATCGAAATCATGAATCGCACCCAATTCAAGATTATTGAACTTTAGAACTTCAAACTTCTATATTCGATGCCGAAACCTATCAAATCACGTCCGATTGACCTCAAATTTTGCACAAGTCACATTCGACATTACGGACCTACTCCAACTTCCGGAATCAAAATCCGACCCCGATATCAAGAAGTCCACTTCCGGTCAAACTTCTCAAAAACCTTCAAATTTCTAACTTTCGCCAAATGACCCCAAAGTGACCTACAGACCTCCGAATCCACTTTCGGACGTGCTCCCAATACCAGAATCACCATACACAGCTATTTCCAGACTCGGAATCCCAAACGGATATCGATAACATTGAAATGCACTTCAATCCAAATTTTTGAAATTCTTCTAAAATGTCAACTTCCACAATAGGCGCCGAAGTGCTCCCGGGTCATCCAAAACTCGATCTGGACATACGCCCAAGTCCAAAATCATCATACGAACCTGTTGGAACCTTCAAATCCTGATTTCGAGGTCGTTTACTCAAAAATCACACCTTAGTCAATTTTCTGACTTAAAGCTTCCGAAATAAAAAATTTCTTTCCAAATTAACTCCAAACTTCCCGAAATTTAATTCCGACCACACGTACAAGTCATAATACCTGAAGTGAAGCTACTCATGGCCTCAAACCGCCGAACGACGCGCTAGTGTTCGAAATGACCGGTCAGGGTTGTTACATTCTCTCCTACTTAAACATACGTTCTTCCTCGAACATGCTAAGAACTGTCCTGGAGTCGTCTGAAATTACTGTTTAACACCTCGTGCACCTACCCGTGCTACCACAACTCAGTTGAGCACATTAGCTCGAGCAATTCTGAAGATTCTCCCTTTTTTTTAGTCAAATTAGCCTTAGAGCCCAATTCCAACATCTGAAATCCTCTACCAGGTGTGTGTCCAATATACGAACACCGTATCCATCACTACACGATGTACCAATACATGATTGTATTTTCTTACCGAATTTACACAATGCACCGCATTATTCACATGACCATAATAACATCCTCTGACAACAACAGCCGAAATCCCACGAATCTGATCCCCTCAACACACCTCATGAAGCATATAAGTCCCATTTCAACTCTCGCAATACTTCCACGACAGAAGAGATGTGTAGAAACTCATAACCACCTGCCGAATCACAATTCATGGAGTCTCTCCTCCCGACAAGAACCACTACCTCATTTTGGACTGAATATCGATATTTACTCTTAAATGTGCCTCATATAAATTTGATTGCACTGATCCTAGGTCCAATAATCTCATCTCACTCAGTACAAGCTGCTCGGGCGATAAGCCACCTAAGACACTACAAAAAGTCTCATATGATGCCACAGAGTGCTAACAAGCCACAATCGTGAATGCAATACATAAGGAGAAATGAGCTCTGGAAAGAACTTCTCAACCCAAGTAACTAATTTATTAAGAGAAAAGGTGTTATGAACCTTCCTCATAAATAAGAAGCAAAACACACACGAATAGATATGGGAAACTGTACTCAACATCACACTGTTGCGGCATGCAATCCAATCCACACATGATACCATTGCGGCGTGCAACCTGATCCAACCATGATACCCATAGCGGCGTGCCACCCGATCCAAACAATACCTATGGCAGCGTGCCACCCGATCCAAACAACATACCCGTGGCGGCATGCCACCCAATCCACACATAATAATCTATAAGAAAATACTTACCGAGCTAAAATGCTCATAACTACGAAATATCCGAATATCGACCACAAGCACGCCAAGTGCGTAATACCATCCCTTGGGAGACAGATAGCGCCATACGCCACAAAACTCAAACACGACTAAGGTGCGATATATGATCTATATCTCCAGAGCCATCCTGCTCACAAAGCACTATCGCTACATGGAACCTCAACACATGTGCAATTAATCAAGCCGTCTCACAACCCACACGGCACAATAGAGTATTACATGAAATAGCCGACGATGAAATAACCCACAGTGCTATGTTGAATGAACACACCTAGGCTGGTGTAGAGTACACATCCACATGTGGACCCAACGACGGACCTCATTCGATTCTGATCGTACCATGCTTGGGCAAATAACCTCTCAAGGACCAACAATGACCTATTCATGACACATAAGAACAACCGTCGAATCCGGACCAAACTTCCACAATTCACAACCAACTGAATAGAGCGCCTTTTAGGCCTAAACTCTCACATTAGTAATAGTGCCAAAAATCTCCACAATTGGTTTCAATCTTCAATCAATCAAGCGACTACATGTCACACTTATATAATCTTCCCGCGGGATACGCTCTCACGACCTTCTGCACCAGGTAACAAGTTTGCACATCCATACCACCGGCCACACTAATGCCGTAAAGCAAATCAAGAATCCGCAATCAGTACGCAATGCCTCTTACACAGGACACCGATCTCAGGTGACGCTAAAGACAATCCAGCTTACTCTAACCATCTGAATCCTTTCTTGCTCACCCGAGCTCGTGATATTCTTGCCAATACCAAATGGCAACCTTGATCCTCAACTTCCAATTCCCATGCCGCTCACTGAACCTAACATGACAATACGCGACAGTATAAGAATTTCACCATAACTCCTGAACCACTAAATAGAATAAACACTTCATCATATAGAAAACTTTTACTTAGCTCATCTTACAAGAACCATTGCAACACATAACTAAATTCTCAAACCGCGGGAATTACAACCTCATGTTGCGATCTAAACCGCCATGTCTCTTCCGGAATCCTTTTACTCAACCTAGTCCTTAGAACCAAATACCTCCCAAATCAATCAAATTATGGTGGCAGTCAAGCCTTGCACGTTCCGCCATAAATCACATATATAACTAAACACGCTGAAGGAACTAATCACCGCCACAATCATGTCGATTCAACCATTACTAGCTGACCCGTCTTCACCCAAATTATTCTTAAATTGCCTTAGAAATAATAATAGCTCCATACATAAATGTAACGAAGCCCCAACAACACTCATCCGGAATGACCCAATCCACGAGATCACATCGTCTCAACACCCACGAACCATCTCATATTCTCCTTAAGCACACAATAGCATTACCAACTGGTACACCCATTCTGCAAGACCTTCCGCGAATCCAAAGCTACTTCTTTCCTTTCTCCAATACCGCACCGCATACCCGATGATAACATAGAACATTCCAAGTCCTCAGGCACTGTACTCAAATTCTTGAACCCACTAGGACCACTGTTAAGAGTCACCCACTCTGATTTGACCCCGAATATAAGCCAAACTCTATTGCTCTACTAGCAAGTAAACAACCTATCCGAGAAGCACCCGACTGAATTCTTTTCCCTTGTACATTACTCCCACCAGAAGCAGAAACACTGAGTCTTCCCAAAACTGAACATAAATCGATAAGGCCCAAATATAGCACACATTCCTCAAGTCCTTTGCTTGAATTACCACTATTGCTTTCTTTCCTTAGTCATATTAACCTGTTGATACATCGATAACTGGAAACTGCACAAGCATACAACCACGAGATCCAATCATAGACGGTGGGGCTCTCCCACTTAGCTTGAAGTTATAATTGCATTACTCTGGAACCCACCAAGATTCCTTATCCCCCATTAACATGATCTTGCATAATCAACCCGTCAAATTCCTCAAAATTCTTCTGTTAGCATTTCATGAACGCTCTGAATCACTAGCCACATTTACATATTCAACCTCTTACCAGATAGCCAGTAGAATTCTTCGTGGAAGCTTCGTCAACCACGCGACCGCTAACCTTCTCACAGGAGATAACCCACCTGTGGAAATTACATGCCGACATCTTCCATCGTCGCTGCACTGGGTATAATTACTACAAAATCAGTAACCCATCCTGAGCCAATGCGACAATACATTCCAATCCAAAGTCATGTTGTATCCTTCTTCATATCAAGCAACTCCTTTCTGTCGTATCCCATCTCTCGCCGTATAATAGTCAATATTCCAAATTAATTCCGTAGACCTAGTCACTGTCCACCATGAATCCCGAATCACTCTAAACCTTTCCCAACGCGTGTAGTCATCCTACCACAAAACCCATATGCTACTCTACCACTCTCCCACTTTGGTCAAACTCACTCATTTAACCAACTACTCGAATCATGTTTCTCACACTCGGCCTTCTAGAAGTTTATCCACTGTAAGACACCTCCCACATGTCCTTCCTCATCCTTCGCTACCCTATTGTTATCTTAAGTCAAAATCTATCTCTGTAGCACTTGAACCAATAGATCGCTAGCAACTTTAAACCTCTCCCAAGATCATATTCCTCGAGCCATCAACATTAGAAATACCCATTTGAATTCCGAAACTACTACACTCCAATATCTCCGACAACCTCTTCTCTAGCACCATCTCACACTAACAAGAAAGTGAATATCTCCTATTGGCTGGTTCAAGGTTGGTGAAACAAAATTGTTAGGTCCTAATTTGGTGCAACAAGCTGTAGAGAAAGTGAGAATGATTCAAGTTCGATTATTGACTGCTCAAAGTAGACATAAATCTTACTCGAGTAACCGACGTCGAGACTTAGAGTTTGATGTAGGTGACTTGGTGTTTCTAAAGTATCGCCTCTGAAAGGCATAATGAGGTTCGGCAAAAGAGGCAAACTTAGCCATCGATATATTGGACCATATTGAATTATCAAATGAATTGGCCAAGTGGAATAAAAGCTTGAGTTACCCCTAGAATTTGGAGCAGTGCACCTAGTGTTTCATAGGTCCATCCTTCGTAAGTGTTTGGGTGATCCATCTGATATTACTTCCATTGATCGGGCTGCGCGCCGCAGCATAGATAAAGTGAATATATCCTGTTTGTGGAGATAGGATCGGGCTGCGCACCGCAGTATGTGGTACTGATTTGTGATATATGAGAGGACGAGGGCCTAATTTATTATGCCACGAGGTGGCATGTGATTTATATGAGGCCGAGAGCCTGTTTGGTAATGCCACGAGATGGCTTGTTATTGCGCTTGGGCTATAAGGGGCCCCTCCCGGAGTCTGTACACCCCCAGTGAGCGTGGGTACCCAATGTGCGTGATGTATTGTAGCCCGAGGGGCTGTTCTTGATCTATGTTGCCCGAGGGGCGGTTTATGGTACATGTTTTGCCCGAGGGGCTGTTTACGTTTCTATCATTTTTACTCACTATTTTATCACTCGTTTGAAACTATTAAAAGTTGTTTTAAAAAGTTTTACTGAAACTGAGCATGATTACGGAGTAAATGATTTCTGTATTATTTTGGAAATGTACTGCACTTGCTGTAGCGTTATGACGTGGCTTACGTGTTTTCTTACTGCTCAGCTTTCATTTACTTTTATTACTTACTGAGTTGGCGTACTCACATTACTCCCTGCACCTTGTGTACTGATTCAGATATTTTTTCGAACCCGGTAGCGGGTGTTGATTGCTCAGTGGTAGAGTCATTGGAGTTAGCAAGGTAGCTGCCCGGCGTTCGCAGCCCTGCTCTCTCCCTCTTATCTCCCTTAACTTGTTATAGTATATTTTTAGACTCTTCGTTGTATTCAGACCTTAGTAGATGCTCGTGACTTGTGACACCCTGATGTCGGGCTTGTGTATTTATCCGCATTATTCATTTAGACTTACATTATGAGATATCTGATTAAATAAAGGCTTAAAAATGATTGTTATTGATAAATGGTTAATTCGGGAGTTGTGTCGGCTGGCCTATTTTTGATAGGCGCCATCACGACCGGGTCGGTTTTAGGGTCGTGACAAGTTGGTATCAGAGCCTAGGTTACATAGGTCTCATGAGTCATAAGCAGGTTTAGTAGAGTCTCGCGGATCGGTACGTAGACGTCTGTACTTATCCTCGAGAGGCTGCAAAACCTTTAGGAAATCCCACATTCTTGAATTCTTATCGTGCGATATTGATTCAGCTTGAAATGTAACTCTTTGAACTCCTTCCACGTGTTCGTATGCACACATGAGCGCTCGGTATCATCTGTGCATTGACGACTTGTGATTTCTCGAATTGAGGGGCGAGATATGATTTATGTGTGTTGATGTTTGGTCAGTCTGGAGGACTTGAGGCCAGGCCTTGCTTGTAGCTTGAGCAGTGAGGTGTTGATTGTGTGAGCACGTCTTTTGGACTTATATATCCGATAGTGTCCCTATTAGTGGAAGTGATGGCTGGATGGCTATATGATGAGCATGATGTGACTGCATGATGTGTTCATATGATTTAGATATGATAAGAAGAGTCTACTTGAGGGTAGGCATAACGATTTGGTGCTTGATTTTCATTATGGTTTGATATGTAGCCCCGAGTTATGAGTGTGTTGAAGGATCTTTTCGTGTTGTCTAGTTGTGGAATGAAGTAAACTCCACGTCGTGGGGTAAGTTCACATTTAGGAAGGGTAAGTGATCGAGTAATAGTATGATTATGGGGGAGTATGAAGAGATGTTAGTTTGAGGCGAAGCAGGTGGGTTATCTCCTGCGGAGTGTTCTGAAGTTTATGTGATCCTTTTTGTTGTTTGTTGGAAGACCTCTTGTACCGGTGAAATATATTTGTTGGAATTTGAATTTGGATCGATTAAAAGAATGGGCTTAACTGTTACAAGGGTAAATGCGAGATTTGCAGATGATTTGAAGTACTAGATGGGTTGTGTTGCACGAGCTTATGAAGGATTTAGTTTAATCTCACCACGGTATTATGGCAGTAATAGAGTATATGCATTATGAGCTATTCTGTGTTTTGATCTATGGCTTTGAGCCAAGTAGGGGAGTCTGCTATTGATTAGTTGATTGCACGGTTATTTGCTACGTTGGTTCTAGTCTGAGGCGTACTGGTGAATTAGTTATGGCTTACGGAGGTTGAGACCGAGGATGACTCGAGTAAAGGAAATTTCAATAAAGGTTATGTTATGCTTTATGGGTGTATGAGAATCACTGAATGACTTGAGTTGTTATTGGTAAAGGATGTACGGTGCATAGAACAGGAAGTTGCTTGGTTGCATAAAGGTGAGGTTACATTCTGCGGTGTCGGAGTGCTATTAAAGCACAGGTCGTCCGGTCCATTTGATCGGTCTAATTGCGGTTTGAATAGAGTGGATGACTCTCGAGAATGGTTCTAATGGGTTCAAGATTTTACATGTAATAATTGGAGATTTTCAGGTTGTATATTTGGCTAGAAACTGAGGTTTGCATTAGAGGGTGTCAAGACTCGTGGTATATCTATATCATTATGGATTCTACACATCAGTATCTGTAAGGTGAAGGTAATGGCTTTAGATTCACAGAAAGTCTCTTCAGGGAAAATATTTCTAATATGGTGCTTTTGGGGATATTTGAGAGAGTAGTCAGCGGCTTATGAACCATAGGACAGTGTGGCTTTATGCTTGGGTCTCGTGTGGCGAGTCTGGGTCGAGGATTGTGGTGTTATAGCGAGAAGAAGTATCAAGTTGAAGGTAAATCAGAAGGAACTTAGATAAATGGGATAGCTTGGTAGTAGGCCGGGTCGGCATGGTAAGGATATGATTAGTTCTTTGGGTGCTTACGGGGTAATGGGTTTCTACAGGTGTTTCGCGGCAATGCTCTTGGGTTTTAGTGGTCTGTGTAGCTTGGTTGAGTTAGAAGGATTCAGTCAAGACGGTTTAGTTTTGTGCAAATGGAATTCAAAGAGTTCTTGATGGTTTCTACCACGGTTAGAGATGTATATTTTCTACGAGCGTGAGGAGCATGGGATATATAGTGATTTTCTTCTAGATGGGATCACTGGAAAGTTCTTGGCTAGTTGAGTACGTAGTTGCTTGTGGCTCAGAATGGATATGAAGTTCTCATGTTTATCCTAGGATGGTATGGTATATGCGGTATGTTGTGTAGGATTGAGATTTGCATGTGTAAGGTCATGGTTCAGTTTTGAAAGGAAGTTCACAAATTCTTGGGTAGCATGGACAGTTTCAGATGACTAGATAAATGAGATCACCGATAGGTGTGGCTTGATGAGGTTATACATTTTAGAAAGGGCGATGTGTTTGAGTTTAGGATACTTCATTAGTATTGCGGCACTCTCTTGTTGGATTGACTGCTGATATTCGAGTTTGCTTGGTGGCACAGAAGATCATAGGAGTACCTCTCGTGGAATGATTCGGTATTAGAGGTGTGTTGTATATTCGGACGGTGGAGTTGGGATCGGATATGGTGATTCGCGTGCTGTATGGATTTGGAGACTGGGAGTCCTCATAAACAGGTTAGGTCGTGGTTGTGGACCAGCGTATATCGGTCTTGTGTGGTAACTATTGGAGGTTTGGAGACCCGAGTGGATCCTTATTGCTTAGTATGCTAGTTTTTGGGTGTGATATTGGTTTTGGACAGGTGGTCTCCGTGTCGTGTTATTGTGTATTGTCATGCTAAGACAGTGATGTTGGCTATGCCGGGGATGGCACGGATTGAGTGGCGAGGCTCGACGGATTATGTTCCCGTAGGTTGATTTCATTTTGAACACCCAGCGGATGGTTGGAAAAGATTGTCCTCCTTGTTTGGCCTTTGTAAGGGATGTCAGTGCAGAGACTCCTACCATTGATTCAGTTCCGGTGGTGAGGGATTTTCTGGATGTGTTTCCTGCTGCCGGGCATGTCGCCGGATATGGTTGTTAATTTCGGTATTGATTTGGTATCGGGCACCGTATGATATGGCACCAGCGAGTTAAAGGAGTTAAAGGAGCAGCTTCAGGAACTCCGTGATAAGGGGTTCATTGGTATGCCAATAGGGATGTGTGTTCTACATCGGGTCAGCTTGGTTAACTCCGAGTTGTATAGTTGAGGGATGTGTTGATTCGATTGTTTTTGAGCTTATTAGTGATCTGGGGAGATCTATGAGTTACCTTTCCGTGTTGCGAGGTGTTAGGACTTGTTGGTTATAGGCACATGTGGTGCAATTTTATTGGGGTCTCTCAGTGGGATTCGAGCGGGAAGAGTATTGGGTATTGCTCGGCGGATGGCGTATCGGTGGTGTCCTTTCGGGTTTGTGTAATATTATGTCAATTGCCTCGCCGTGGTTATGATGATTTGCTTTGGTTCTAGACATCAGATTGCGTGTGATTGTCAATTTTGAGCGTAGTGACTTGAGGTGTTTCACATTGACCAGTGCTTGGATAGGGTCGCGTATTGCAGCGAAGTTATGTGGAGGTATGACCCTTTGGGTTAGATTCGTGTGTTCTGTTTCTACGATGTGTGACGGGTTCTCAGCATTGTGTGTGGTAGTACTCGTGAGCTTGCGGTACAGCTCTCTCATTTGAGTCATTTTTCATGATTTGAGTATGTTCGGATTGTTGCCTATTGGTGCGCGGATTGCACGAGTTGTGGATTTAGATTATATTGATGTGTCATTTCACCAGAGTAGTTGTGTTGGATTAGATGAGATCATTGGGATCTAGAATAAATACAAACGGATTCTGTTTCAGCATGTTGGAAGGAAAATATCGATGTTCAGCTCAAAAATTTGCTATGGTCCTTGCCAAAGGAGACGTGGCTTCACTAATGGTTGATCTGAGGAATGGTTATGACTTTCTACGTGTTTCATTTATCATTGGCAGTATACGAAAGTGTTGGAATGAGGCTTTATTTTATAAGAGGTTTATTATCGATATTCGGTTGTTCTGAGCAACTGCTGTGATCAGAAGTTATCGCTACGAGAGTTTGAGCTATGTGGTATATCATGTAATTGCATCTGAGGCTGCAGGTATGGTTTGTTACAGCTAGTTCGGGCTTATTCAGAGTATAGATGTGAGATTCCGATCTTGTAGATGATTTCAGAAGTAGAAATGTGGTTCTAAGGTTTATGGGCTAGGTTGGATTGAGAAATTTCAGTTACATTGTGTTATCGGACCTATATGAGATAGGGTGACGTGGGATCACCCCTCGGGTATGTGCATGGTAAGGTTACACAGCGATATTATGGTTTTCGGAACATCTCTGGGCACGTTCGAGGACGAACGCATGTTTAAGTGGGGGAGGATGTAACGACCCGACTGGTTGTTTTGAGCTTTTGCACTTCGCTCTCCAGTTCTCGGGCATGACTAGCCCCGTGTGATGTATTATGACTTATGTAAATCGTCGGTTTTGGTTTTCAGGGTAATCGGACCGGATTTGGAAGAACAGTTTTCAGTTTGAAGCTTAAAATTTGAAAGGTTAACCAAGTTTTGACTTGTTAGTAACTGATCTCAGATTGAAACTTTTATGATTTGCTTAGCTCCGCTAGGTGATTTGGGACTTAGGAGCGTGATCGGAATGTGTTTTGGAGGTCCGGAGTAGATTCAGGCTTGAATTGGCAAAATTGGAATTTTGGCGTTTTGCGGTTGATAGGTGAGATTTTGATATAGGGGTCGGAATGGAATTCCAGAAGTTTGCAGTAGGTTCGTTGGGTCATATGTGATGTGTGTGCAAAATTTCAGGTCATTCGGACGAGGTTTGGTGGACTTTTTGATCAAAAGCGGAATTCGAAAGTTTTTGGAACCTTAGGCTTGAATCCGATGTTATTTGGTTGATTCGATGTTGTATTAGGTGTTTTGAAGATTGGTATAAGTTTGGATAGTGGAATGCGACTTGTTTGTGCTTTTGGTTGAGGTCTCGGAGGCCTCGGGGTGATTTCGGATGGTTGACGATTGATTTTGGGTTGGGTTTGGCAGCTGAGGTTTTTTGTTGCTATCATAACCGCACCTGCGTCTAGGGGACCGCACGTGCGGACTCGCAGAAGCGGATTTTGGAACCGCAGAAGCGGACAGGAGAGGGGCAGGCTGGGACCGCAAAAGCGAGGTCCTGGTCGCACCTGCGATTGTGCAGGTGCGGATTTCTTTGCGCAGATGCGGCCTTGGAGTTTTAAGTGAATTTCGCAGGTGCGCACCTGGGATCACAGGTGCGGGTCCGCAGGTGCGACCATTTAACTGCATGTGCGGTTTTTCTGGGTCAGAATATGTTTATTTCACCCTTCGCGATTTTGAGTGGTTTTACATAACATTTCAAACGAGAAGAAGCTTTGGAGAGCTAATTGAAGGGAGTATTCAACAGGGCTTCTTAGAGGTAAGGTCCTTGGTCCCTAAACTCGTTTTTTGTGATGATTTTTAAGGTTGTAAGCTTGAATTATATGGGAAAATCAGTAGCAAATTGGAAGTTAGGGCTTGGAAATTGGAGACCTAAATCTAGGGATTTGAGGGGTCGTTTGTGGTCGGATTTTTGATTTATTTGATATGTATGAACTCGTGAGAGTGTAAGGATTCTAGTTTTGTGATTTGTATCGAATTCCGAGACGTGGGACCGGGGGTCGGGTTTGGTCAATTTCGGGATTTTTGGTGTAAATTGGTTATTTTCGAGTGAGCTTCGTTCCCTTAGCATATTTTTGATGGTATGCATCTGTTTTGGTTAGATTTGGAACATCCGGAGGCCGATTCGAGAGGCAAAGGCATCGCTGGCTAGAGTTGGATCGGATTGAGGTAAGTAATGATTGTAAATATTGTCCCGAGGGTATGAAACCCCGGATTTCACATCGTTGTGCTATTTTGAGGTGACGCACACGCTAGGTGACGAGCGTGGGGTCGTGCACCGTTGGGGATTGTGACCTGGTTCATCCTGTACGACTATTAAGTCGCGTATTTTACTAGAAAACTATTTGATATTGCTATATTTTGGAAAATATTATTGTGTTTGGGGCTAACTACCGTGTCTGGGCCTTGTGCTGATTGTTTGGACCCTTAGGGGCTTTTACTACCATTTTTCCTTACTGTTTTGGTTTAATGTTTACATTCAGTCATGCTATGTTCTTACTGTTTTCATAACTCGGTTTTATTCACTCCTTTTGATTTCACAAATGATTTTGAGTCGAGTACTTGTTTTACTGTCAGCCCAAGGGGCTTGAGTGAGATCTAACTGAGTGAGGCCGAGGGCCTGTGTTGTGAGGATATCATGAGATCGGGCTGCGACCCGCAGCACGTGGTACTGATTTGTGATATATGAGAGGCCGAGGGCCTGATTTATTATGCCACGAGGTGGCTTGTGATTTATATGAGGCCGAGAGCCTGTTTGATTATGTCACGAGATGGCTTGTTATTGCGCTTGGGCCGTAAGGGGCCCCTCCCGGAGTCTGTACACCCCCAGTGAGCGCGGGTACCCAGTGTGAGTGATATGTTGTAGCCCGAGGGGCTATTGTTGTTTCATATTGAAGTCCGAGGGGCTATTCTTGATCTATGTTACCCGAGGGGCGATTCTTGATTCATGTTATGCCCGAGGGGTTAATTACGAGTGATTGTGAGGTAGCCCGAGGGGCTGGTTCTGTTGATAGTATGCCCGAGAGGCGATTTATGGTACATGTTTTGCCCGGGGGGCTATTTACGTTTCTATCATTTTTACTCATTGTTTTATCACATGTTTGAAACTATTGAAAGTTGTTTTAAAAGGTTTTACTGAAACTGAGCATGATTACGGAGTAAACGATTTTTGTACTATTTTGGAAATGTACTGCATTTGCTGTAGCGTTATGACGTGGCTTACGTGTTTTCTTACTGCTCAGCTTTCATTTACTTTTATTACTTACTGAGTTGGCGTACTCACATTACTCCCTGCACCTTGTGTGCAGATTCAGGTATTTTTTTGAACCCGATAGCGGGTGTTGATTGCTCAGTGGCAGAGTCATCGGAGTTAGCAAGGTAGCTGCCCGGCGTTCGCAGCCCTGCTCTCTCCCTCTTGTCTCCCTTAGCTTGTTATAGTATATTTTCAGACTCTTCGTTGTATTCAGACCTTAGTAGATGCTCGTGACTTGTGACACCCCAATGTCTGGCTTGTGTATTTATTCTGTTGTTCATTTAGACTTACATTATGAGATATCTGATTAAGTAAAGGCTTAAAAATGATTGTTATTGATTAAATGGTTAATTCGGGAGTTGTGTCGGCTGGCCTAGTTTCGATAGGCGCCATCACGACTGGGTCAGTTTTAGGGTCGTGACAGCCCACTCCACAACAAGAGAAAACACATATAAACAACCAATTCAAGATTTATTAAGGGCTAATGTTCAAAGAAATATAAATTCTCATTAACGGTCAAATAAATCGTCCAAAACTCAAGTAGGTGAAGCCTAACCTTTTTCAACTTCCTTATCATGTTCCAATATATTTTTAATAATTAAATTAACAAGTAGGATGCAAACATCGCAAATATAACATGATTTGGGTCCTAAACTACCCGAACATAAACATAATAGTAGCTACGCACGGACTCTCGTCACCTCGTGCGTACGTAGCCCCCACACTTAGAAGCACATATTAATTCAATTCACCTATGGGGTTAATTGCCTCTTACAAGGTTAGAAAAGAGACTTACCTCGCTCCGAAGTTCCATAATCAGCTCCCAAGCCTTTCCAACAACACAAACTGATGCCCAACGCTCTAAAACTAGTCAATAAATGTGCAAATCCATAAATATATACTCCAATACTTATTATAATCAAATTTACAATAAGTTCCAACTCCGCTCGAAAAGTCGATAAAATTAACCCTCGGGCCCGCGTGCCCGGATTCTGAAACTTTTCGAAGATAAACATCACCCATAACATCATGAACTCAAATATATAATTTATTCTTAATTCCATGCCCAAATTCGTGGTCAAAATCCAAAAATATCAATTTTAGGTTTTCTATCAGAACTCTGAATTTCCACTAATTTTTCATGAATTTCCATGTTAAAATCTATATATAATCCAAGTATTTAACTTGCAATAGGTGGGAATCACTTACCTTGACATAGATGATGAAGATGGAGCTCCAAAATCGCTCCTAGGTCATCTCCCATGGAGGAAATGAGTGAAATGAGCCAAACCCGTTTTTTCAAACTTATACACTGCCCATGCGACCTTTCTTCGCGTTCACGGGCCTCCCATTACGTTCGCGATGAACAAAATTCTCAAAAGCCATTTCCAAACTCTTCTCAGATAGCTCTAGTATAATGGTCATAACTTTTCTTTTACAAAACTCTAAATGATAAATGGTTTAACTTTCTAAAAACTAGACACCAAGATCTACAACTTTTATATTTTAGACATCTCCTAATTCCTTATAGATTTCGAGATATAAGCTGTCATGGTCAGCCGTGTGCAACAAAAATTTCTTCTTCATCTTCCCGAATAGCCTGTAGTGTACCAGCCATAACTTCTTGTACACAAATCCAAATGCTAAATGATTTATCTTTATGAAAACTAGACACATAGGGATACAACTTTTAGTTTTGGATCATCTCCAAATTCCTTATAGATTGTGAGATATGAGCCTCCGAAGTCATACCTGTGCAACAGAGATTTCCTTCTTCGCGAAGCGAGAGTCTCTTCGTGAACGCGAAGAACAAAATCCCAGAAGCCAAATCCTTCTTCGCGAATGCGATAGGATCCTCGCGAACGCAAAGAACAACACCAGACATCAGAAAATCAGCATCCAAATTAGCCCAAAATGATCCGAAACACACCAAAGGCCTCCGGGACCCCGTCCAATCACACCAACCTATCCAAAAACATGACACGAACTTGCTCGAGGCCTCAAATCATATCAAATAACATCGAAATCATGAATCGCACCCCAATTCAAGCTTAATGAACTTTAGAACTTCAAACGTCTATATTCGATGCCGAAACCTATCAAATCACATCCGATTGACCTCAAATTTTTCACACAAGTCACATTCCACATTAGGAACCTACTCCAACTTTTGGAATCAAAATCTAACCCCGATATCAAAAAGTCCACTTTCGGTCAAACTTCTCAAAAACCTTCAAATTTCTAACTTTCGCCAAATGACCCCAAAATGACCTACGGACCTCCGAATCCACATCCGGACGAGCTCCAAATACCAAAATTACCATACGGAGCTATTTCCATACTTGGAATCCCGAACGGATATCGATAACATTGAAATGCACTTCAACCCAAATTTATGAAATTCTTCCAAAATGCCAACTTCCATAATAGGCGCCGAAACGCTCCCGGGTCATCCAAAACCTGATCCGGACATATGCCCAAGTCCAAAATCATCATACAAACCTGTTGGAACCTTCAAATCCCGATTCCTAGGTTGTTTACTCAAAAATTACACCTTAGTCAATTTTCCAACTTAAAGCTTCTGAAATAAAAATTTTCTTTCCAAATTAACTCCGAACTTTCCGAAATTAAATTCCGACCATACGTATAAGTCATTATACCTGAAATGAAGCTACTCATACCCTCAAACCGCCGAACGACACGCTAGTGTTCAAAACGACCGGTCGGATCGTTACAGTTTCTTATCTTTGTTGTTCGCATTCTAGAGCTATTTATGCTATGAAAGATTTTACTAAAAAGCTTTTAGATACTTTATTAAAGTTTTTTTTAAATCTTGTTTCACAAGAAAAAAACTTAGCTTACATTTAAAAGATAGCTGAAGAGGAAATAGTCAAATGACAATGATAAAAGAAGAAAAGGGACGACAATTAATGTTTCAACTAAATTTATACGTGCAATTTTTTTACAAGGACTTATTTCACTTTTGAACTTTTATTTTGATCAAGTGCTTTTAGTTTATTATATTCTTGAACTCACAGTATACGTAATATACTTCTTAAATATTGGGATATTATATTTTTAGTATATTCGGATCCTTTTAGAAAAGTACAGGGAGAAAATGACGCTTAAGTTCATCATTTTTAAGATTTTGTGCATGACAAATACTATACACTAAAAGAGAAAAGGTGAGGTTTGGATACTCCACAAAAGAGCAGTCAACCTTGAGAGACAATTATATCAAGGCGTAATTGATATTGTTAAAGCTGAAGGATATAGTGAAGATAAAGTTGATCAAATAATGATCTTCTGACATCGTCTATTGGAGCAACCAAATTTTAAAGTATAGAGATATACCAAAATTTAATTGATAGCATGATGGCTAGGAGAATAGAGATAGAATTGGTCGGAGGGTATATCGTTTAACTTTATTCATAAAAGATGCTAACGTTACATGAGAATTCTAGCTTGTGATGTATTTAAATTTATACTTTATCATATGTATCCATTATAATTTTAATAAACTATACAGGATACACGTGCAAAATTAAAGAAACTAAGATAAGAAACTAATCACTCTCAACGTACAACAACATGCATATGAATCATTTGAGGTATTATTATATGCAAAGTGTAGATTTCATAAGAAAAAATTCGATGAGAGAGTTAATCTTGAATAAATTGATGGCTTGAAAAATAAAGAAGAAAGAGCATTTTCATGACACAAATTCAAGCATTAAAAATAGCAGCATTCGAAGCACCACTTTTTCATTACAAAGGTATTCAAAACGATTATATCATGAATGGATTTCTACACAAGTAATCTTAAACAATCATCTTTCATTATGGAAGCCGACTTCTTTTATAAGTGTGGGTCTAAGTTCTTGTCTGCCACAACATTTTTAGGACAAGGAATGCAAATATTACCTATGGTAAAGTATTCTTATGTCGTAGTCTCTTAATCCTCTTTGGGACTAAACAACAAGACGCATAAAAAGCAGTATGATGGGTTAGGAATGGCATTGTCAGATAGCAACCTTAGATTGTTTTAAAGAAGCAGTATCATGCACTTCTAGAATAAATAGCTATTGTGGATTTGTGGTCTCAGAATTCGAACATTCGTGCAGATGAAGTAGGTTGGAACATCATAGTAAAGAAGTCTCGCATTCCGATTTTTGATCTTGCTCTTTCACATAAAAATTACTCTACTTATCTTTTGAGTCTTGCATACTCACAGTGATATGATTGATTTTTAAAGGAATGAAACTAAAAGGTGCAACTCTTTGAGAGCGACCAATAACTAACGCAAATTCTTTCGGTCGGCACGATTCCATTATGTTAGGCTTTTTTTGGATAAGTATGATATTTTGATTACTTAGAAGGACATTTAGGTAATTTAGCTTTTAGCTTCCGATATAATAATATAGATAGATAAAATGTAATGACCCGATCGTTCGTTTTTTCTTCTAGAACCATGTTTCCTCCCCTACGTGCTTTTACTGTTTATGACTTGCGGGGATGGTTGGTTTAGGATTTGGAAGAGTTCGGGTTGAAATCGGAACACTTGGTTGCTTAAGTTGGCCTTAAAAGGCTAAGTTTGACTTCGGTCAGCATTGTGAGTAAACGACCTCGGAATCAGGATTTTAAGGTTCCAATAGGTTCATATGACGATTTCCGGCTTGGGCGTACGCTCGCATCGGGTTTTAGATGACCTGGGAGCATTTTAGCGCCTAATAGTGAAAGCTGGTTCTTTGAAAGTTTTAGAAGTTCTTTAAATTTGGTTTGGAGTGGGTTTTAGTGATATCGAGGTCCAAATGGAATTTCGAGACCGGGAATAGTTCCATAGTGTCATTTAAGACTTGCACGCAAAATTTGGTGTCATTCCGAGTAGTTTAAGTATGTTTTGACGCATTGGGAGTAAATTGAAGAACTTGAAGTTCTTGATTTTGATTCAATTGGTTTGCGGTGTGATTCTTAGTTTTAATGTTGTTTGGTACGTTCCGAGAGTTCGAGAAAGTCTATTTTATGATTCCAAACTTGTTGCTATGTTCGGGCGGGGCCTCGAGGGCCCCAGGTGCAAATCGAACGAGGCTCGGACCAAGTTAGAACTTGGGAGAAACAATTGAAGCTCCAAGCTGCTGCTATAATCGCACCTGCGCTTGGCTAGCCGCAAGTCCAAGCTCGCAGGTGCGAGCCACGAGCCGCAGGAGCGGACAAGTCAAGGCTGCCCTGGATCAACAGAAGCGAGGAAATTAGCGCACATGCGAACGAGCAGGTGCAAAGGTTGTGACCGCAGAAGCGACAGTGTCCGCAGGCGCAAAAGAAAAGGGCGCAACAGCGGCCTAGCTTCACAGGTGCGATGAGCCAGTGGCCTCGCCTTCTCCGCATAAGAGGACTTTTGACCGCAGAAGTGGTCCCGCAGAAGCGGAAGTCCCTCTGCATGTGCGAAAATCGCAGTAGGCAGAATCCCATTTAATGCGGGACTTAGCCATTTTTGGCTCATTTATTCGATTGTTGGACGATGTTTGGAGCTCTTAGAGAGGGGATTTCACCTAGCACTTTGAGATAAGTAATTTCTATACAATGTGTGTTAAATACATAGTTTATGGGTCGATTAGAACATGTAAATTAGTGAAAATCATGGGTTTAGGTGAAAACCTAGGTTTTTGATAAAAATGAGATTTAACCACGAAATTTGTTACGGAATTCAGTAAAAATCATATATTTGAGTTCATGAGGTTATGGGTAATAACTTTCTTTGAAAATTTCCGAAATAGGGCACATGGGCCCGGGGATAAATTTTACGGATTCTTCAAATAGGCTTGGAAAATCACTTTGATAGTTAGGATATGAACTTTTAAACATGTATTAATTATTTATATTATATTTGACTAGTTTCGAGTCGTCTGGCGCCGAATTGAGAGTTTGAGCATAATCTTGGACCGGAAAGTGGGCTTTGAGGCGAGGTAAGTCTCTTTTCTAACCTTGTAAGATTGAATTAACACCACAGGTGAACTTAATTAATATGTGCTGCTATTTGTCATTTCCTAAATCTTTTAAATTAAGGAAAGTTTAATTACTTAGAAATCTATTAAAAAGAGAAATCATGTGGTTAGTTCATTGTCGGCTTGCCTAGCGACGGCGCTGGGTGCCATCACGGCCTATAATGGAACTGGGTCGTGACAACATAGTATCAGAGCACTAGGTTCACATAGGTCTCACAAGTTATGGCTAGGCCTAATAGAGTCTTGCAGATCGGTGCGGAGAAGTCTGTACTTATGTTCGAGAGGCAATAGGGTGTTAGGAAACTACTCTTTATTCATCTCCTATCATTCAATTGATGGTATACTAAGTTTCTTTATCTTATTCTCTCACAGATGGTGAGAACGCGCACGGCGGACTTTCTAGACCCGGGAGGAGGTACTCCCCCTGTTGCCAAAGGCTGAGGCAGAGGCCGGGGGAGGGCACCGGCCTAAGGTAGGGGAAGAGGACGTCCCAGAGTTGCCTTAGTTGTACCATAAGCGGATCTAGTGGAGGTTCCCATTATTGAGGAGCAGGGAGCGAGGTGTCCGCCGCAGAGCCAGCCCCGATCGATTTCATGTCAGCCCCGAGCTTCTATGAGGTTATGGGCCGTATGATACGGTTCATGGATTCTATGACCCCGAATGGTTTATTTCTAGCAGACCCAGCCACATCCCAAGCGGGAGGGGGAGCACAGTCCCCAACTACTCAGGCCCTTGGGCATGCAGCTGCCATATATCAGACCCCGGGTACACTACCCGTGGGCGGGGCCAGCCAATGGTAGTAGACGTACCTGAGCCCAGACGAGCTGTGGCCGGCGAGCCGCAGAAGCTTTTGGACAGATGGACTAGGCTACACCCTCCTGTATTCGGAGGTGAGCGACATGAGGACCCCCAGGACTCCATTGATAGGTGCAGGGACAGACTGCACAACATGAGTATATTAGAGTCCCACGGGGTGGATTTCACTACCATTCAGCTGGAGGGCATGGCCCGTAGATGGTGGAAGTCTTATCTTGTTGGCAGACCAGCCGGTTCTCCTCCCATGACTTAGGACTAGTTTACACAGCTTTTCTTGTATAGGTATATCCCACCCTACCAGAGGGAGGAGTTGCGGTGTAAGTTTGAGCAGCTCTAGCAGGGTCAGATGTCAGTGACCGATTATGAGGCAAGGTTCTTTGAGTTGTCTCGCCATCCACTTACGACACTCCCTACTGATGCAGAGAGAGTGCGGAGGTTTCTGGGGTTGCACTCTGGTATTCAGGCTAGTATGGCCCGGGAGGTTAAGACGGGGACTTCTTATCAGCTAGTAGTGGAGACTTCTAGGAGGATTGAGGGTTACCGTCAGAAGGGTAGAGAGCAGATGTAGTGGGACAAGAAGTTCCATTTTTCTAGAGAGTTTAGAGGTGCCCCGGCTGGGGGCAGAGGTCAGTTTGGAGGGTTCAGCCTAGCAGGCCCACATATCTAGCACCACCACCCCCTCAGGGTGCTCCAGCGTGACCCTATTTTAGTGCCATGCCAGAGAGTTTATACCGCCCACTAGCTATTCAAGGTTATTCCAGTAGGTACTCAGGTCATCGGGGTTCTTCCAGCGCCTATTTCAGCACCATGCCAGAGAGTTCATACCGCCCACCAGCAATCCAGGGTTCTTCTAGTGGGTATTCAGGTCTTCAGGGTCAAACTTGAGGGCAGCAGTCTATGGTGCAGGGAGGTTGTTATGAGTGTGAGATCCGGGTCACATGAAGAGGTTTTGTCCCAGACTTTGGGGCAAGGCAGTATAGCAGGGCCATCAGCCCATGATTACAGCACCAACTGAACAATCACCCAGAGGCGGAGGGCAGGCGGTTAGGGGGCATCCTAGAGGTGGAGGCAAGGTAGGGGGAGGTCAGCCAGCTACTGTTCAGTCATGCGGAGGCCAGCCAGTTGGCGCTCCAGCTAGGTTCTATGATTTTCCGTCCAGACTAGATGCAGTGGCCTCAGATGCCATGACCACAGGTATTATTTCTGTCTGCGGTAGGGATGCTTCGGTATTATTTGATCCAGGGTCTACCTATTCATATGTGTCATCTCTGTTTGCTCCTTTCCTGGATATTCCTAGTGAGTCCTTGGGTACTCCTATTTATGTGTCCACTTTTGTGGGCGATGCTGTTGTTGTGGTTCGAATCTATCGGTCCCGTGTGGTCACATTTTGTAGTTACGAGACTAGAGTGGATCTCCTATTGCTGGATATAACCGACTTTGAGGTCATCCTATGCATGGACTGGCTATCCCCATATCACGCCATCCTTGACTGCCATGCCGAGTTTTGATACCCAATTTTTCCCTCATATTTTTACAATATACACATATACTTCCAAAATAGTGCATATGCATCATCACTTGATTTTTAGACATATACAAGCATTTCTTCATAATTTTCTATAATTTAAAGGGGTTTTAAATCAATCTATTCCTACATTTTGCTATAAAAAATATTCATTAATTGCATCACAAATTATTTTATAATGATTTTTATCCTCTAATTTCATCATTTACACCCATATTAGGTTTTAAATAATTTAACATATTTGTCATAAGTACATTTGCATTTTTAGGCTAGAATTGCACATTTTGCAATAATAGCCTATATATATATATATATATATATATATATATAATTACTTTATTTATGCAAAAAATAACTTTTTATATTCTTATAGTGTTAAATAATTGTTGTTAATAATTTTTATGCACAAATAATGTTTTTACTATTTATTTGTCATTTTTTTACGAATTATTTACTAATTTTATTGGGTATTTAAATAATAGCCCCTTTTCCTTAATCATTTTCGGACCTAACCCAATTACCCCAGCCCAACTACTTAAAATCTTAGCCCAGTCCGCCCCAGCCCAAACCAAATAACCCTTACCCAATTAAATTACCCGACCCAGAACCTCCTTTAATCGTGGCCATTGACCCTTGAGATCAACGGTCCACGTGACCCCTTTCCTTTTTTAATCTAACCCCCTAACCCTAACTCCTCATTATCCTAACTCCCACCGTCTCTTTATTCTCTCAAACCTCCCCCCTCCCGTCTCAAAACCCTAGCGTCGTCACTCAAATCTCTCCGATTCCAACCACAAAAATGGAATCAATCTATGATTACTTTACCATATTAGCCCCACCTCCCTAGTGGCTACCCATTTTTGGTATTACATAACGACTTGCCTAAAATGGCAAGAAGATCTTGTAAGAATCGAACCAAAATTGGTTCAAATCTTTAACCTGTTGTTTATTCCGTCTGTGTTCATAGCTTGTTCTTTGTACGAATATTTTCGTATCTCTCACTGATTCGTACTTAACCCTACGGGTAGGGTTTTCAGATCCTCTTTTGATTCGAACCAAAATTTGTTCAAACTTTAATTTTAAGTGTTATTTCGTCTATATTCACTCTATTACTCAAAAATCTGCCTATTTCTGTTAATTTCTTTTACTTACCCTAAATTAGGGTTTCAGATCCTAAATTTAGACCAGATCTGGTTCGATTACATGTTATTTCAAATGATTTCTTGTCCACATTCATTGCATGCAATAAGTATTTGATTATCTTTATTATCTGCCGACTTGTGAAGGTTTACCTAAAACTAGGGTTTGAAACCTTTCTTTGTCTTTACTGATTTTCTAATTGATACCCTTTTCTTTCTCGTATGGGACTGATATTTTCCTTATTTCTGTTCAATATGCCATGTTTCCTTTATTTCTTTACCTTATTTTTCCCTGAAACTAATTGCTAATCGATTCTATGTGATATTTTCCTTATTCTAAGTGTTACTAGCCTAATTGCACGCCATTATGCTCTGATTAATTCACTGAACTCCGTATTTCTTTTGCCCTAAAACTAGACTTCAATTGATTTTGTGATTAATTTCTTTCCTTGCTTATGTGTGTTTGATTTTTTTCCGTATTTGTTCGCCTAATTGAACGTTATTTAACCTTCTCCCCTTTCCCCTTTGGACAGAGTAGAACTCTCAATACTCTCACTAAAACAACTTAGCTTTTTTACTTTGATTCTTTACTCGTTTTTTTTTCTGGACTTGGCCGGCTGAAAGCCAAAGCCAATTAATTCTGGACATAACTGTTGTGGTGTATTTTCTCGCTTTCATGCCTAACTGGTAACTCATTATCCCTTGCCATTTTTTTTCTATGTCTCCCTAATCTGTGTTGTTCGACCAGCATGTTTGAACTTTGTATTGAGCATGATTCTTCCTTTATGCTTCTATGAGTTCATGATTGATACTGTTAATTGGTTATTTTGAACAATAATATGAATCCTCTTAAAACCTAGCTTAATGTTTTAACTTGTCTCATACACTGTTTGCTAGTCCTAAGCCTGTTCTGAACTTAGTATCCTTAGGATACCACTAGCATGAAATTAGTTCATCAATCCTAACTTTACAGACTTGTATTGTTACATAATTCATGTGTCCTGCTAAGAGGTCTTGTATCCCTCTGGATTCATGTGATAATCTAACTGTTTGCCTTAGCACTTTGCCTAAATATTTCTGTGATTAAAAAAAGTTGTCCTAAATGTTAGCATGCACACTTCGTGTAATTATGTCTTTTCTGACTTGACCTGTTTGAAACTGTGTACTTTGCCATCCTTGCTTGTTTTCTTAATGCCATTATGCCTACATGTTCTGTGTTCTAAAATTCTGTTATGGTAGTCTTCATCTGAGAAAAATCCAAACTGCTTTAAATCTGTCCCTACCTCTTTTTATATGCTGTTACTCTTTTTAAAACTCCCAATCTTAATCCTTTAGGTTCTATCCTCAACCACCCCAGTGTAAGCACTGCTCAGGGTCCATGTGAGACTCTTGTGAACTCTGACACACTGGGAACCGGTTCCTAATCTCTTTTGAATCATTTCTGGGTATGTGATTCTGGTGTGAGCAGTGCCCTGGGTCCCTGAGGCCCTTGAGAACTTTGACACACTGGAAACCTAATTCTATATGCGCTATGGGTGAATTACTCATTATTGGCTATGATGTACCTATAAAATAAGCCTCGAGGTTGAAATAGTTTGAAGGCTTGGTTGCCCGGGTGTATTTGGGCCTAATAAATGACTCCCTATAGTTTATTTCATTACTCATATGTAATTCATTTGCTAATTTGGTCTGTAATAACTTTGTATTAAGCAGATTCTGGGGTATTTAGTAAATTCGGGAGGGTTTCTTATTTTCTTTGTTAAACTGGATAGAAATCCTGCCTATAGGGTTTCATCTACGCTGTTAATTCTGCTCATTTTGTCCAAATTGTTAAGTTCTACGTTGTTTAACTGCCTATAGGATTTTCATTGGTGATGTTGATTCTGCTATAATCATATGAGTTCTGTATTAGAAATCCTGCCTATAGGATTAATATTAAAACTTTGTTAGAAATCCTGCCTATAGGATATGTTAATTTGTCCAATAAAGTGTGTTAGCAATCATGCCTATAGGACCAATATTTGACTCAACTGTTTTCTGGCAATGTATCTAAATTTTTTCCCGTATGCTATTTAGTTAGAAATAATGCCTATAGGATTAAGGTCAATTCAGTGCTAGAAATCATGACTATAGGGTTAAAATCAGTTCAACATTAGATATCATGCCTATAAAATTAAACCAAGTTCGAACTTAGATATCCTGCTTATAGGGTAACAATCATCACGCTCGTAGAAGTTATGCCTATAGGATTCTGCTAATTGGTTTTGAATACGATCGCCGCTGTCAGTCACTTAGACAATATGCTTATAGGACTAAAATAACAATTCTGGATTTGTGATGCATTATTTTCTGAAACGCCCAGATACTGTACTAAATAAAATTAGTAGGCAAATAATAGGTCCTAACACTCGCATTAATAGGTCCGCTTCTGTGTATCACTGCTCGCATATTCCTTACATAGATATCCTGCCTATAGGGCTTTAAGATTAATACAGCCTGTCAATCAATTGTGTGTGTTTGCTGTTTATGTATGGAGGTCAATATGAGCCCGTATCTGCTTTTTATATTAAAGTCCTAATGTTTTTCTTGTCGCCTAGTCTTTTATAACTTTGAGCAACCCAGGATCAGTCCAGAACCATCCCAAATAGAGGTCCTAATTCCTCCAAGACCATAGGTAAGGGACGGCTAGTCCACGCATAGGAAACGAACTAGAAGCAACTAGAGCGCTTTAAGTAGCAACTTAAAGATAGTAATCGGGTAGCAGGAGATGATAGTCTGTGCTCGCTGGATAATATGAGTAACACCCCCGTCCTCGAGGGAGTTATGAAGTATAATTTATGTTGCACGGGGTGATCCTTTAGGCTGAAAAATTTCAGACCCCCCATCCTTATTAAGTAATTCTCTCGCTTCTTTATTAGACTAATTCATAATTGAGTTCGGCCGGGACCCACAATTGTAGACCTCGAAGAGTGCCTAACACCTTCTCTTCGAAGTAATTTCGAGCCCTTACCCGATCTCTGGTGATGTAAACTAGTATAACATGAGTTATTTGCTATAGGTGCCCTAACGCACCTTAATCTATTAGGTGGCGACTCTAAACCAATCCTTTTCCTTACCCTCTCAAAAGGAGTTGTCAAAATGTCGAAACCCGATTTCGCGAGAAAAAGGGGGCGCGACAGCATGGCGACTTTGCTGGGGATATTATTAGGCTCTTACCATAAATGAACTTGATCCACATGAATTAGTCTCTCCCAATAAGCATGTTTTTGTTATTTTTGTTGTTATTTGGATATCCCACTCCCATTTTCCCATTTTATTACTACATGTACATCCTCTTCCCTAATTTCCCTTTTTATATGAACTCATATGCAATTCTCTATTTAATTTGATTACAACGTGTGTTTTCCCTTATCTCCTAATCATGTTCACTTGCTCCAAACTTTTAATTTTGCTATATCATGTCTTTCCCCAACCTTTACCCTTTTATTTGCTTTATTACAATTCTTTCATTACACGAACTAACTTCTTCCTTGTATTCCTTTCTTTTATTTCTTTACGTCTCATTCAATACTGCATTTACTACTTTCAACGTATGAAAATATTTGACAACGAGTAATTTTATTCTTTGCATAAAGCATGCTCAGCATCATATTCCACTCGTGTGTATTAATACCATAGCAGCACTTGATAAGTGTCCATGCTCTTTCTAAAATCACCCTTTAAATTTGGAAAGGCTTATTTGCGGTAAAACTAGTCGACCAGCGGTGCAATCGACGGTTCCTTGCCTTTCCCTCTCAAGTTGTCAGCTTGAGGGTACCAGTCTAGACTCTTCTAGAAACCCCATTCTAAAATTAGTTGTGCATGCATCATGTCTAAACCTAGTATGAGTTAGAAAGTTGTCCGTGCAATAACTCACTAAGAAAAACCTTGTCCAATGTCCGCCGGGATTTCCATAATCCCAATGGATGTAATCACGATTTGTGCATCAATTGGAGAAAAACATGCCAAATGTTGATCATTAACGTGTAAATAGCTGAATCTGGAGGGGGCAAGGGCTAACTTTATCTGTTTTGCAGAAATGAGGCACGAGGTCCCCAGATTTGGCATGGTTCGGAATATCCCCCCTTTGCTGCCGGATTGGTGGAAAAATCTCTCACCAAGTGACAAAGCATGGAGAAGGTCCTTCTGGGACCAAATAGATTAGAAATTAGGTTTTACTTGCTTTCTAGACTCGTATTAGGCCTTGGTTGTAATAAGGTGCATGCCATTAGTGACTCTTTATTATCATTATCGTATTATTAGAGATTCGGTTTATTTTTCATATTAATGAGATGACGCAGTTATTGGCATCAGTTTCTCTCCAAATTTATATGTCGCTTAGGCCTACCTCGGGTAGAACGAGGTCCCCAAGTTAGGACGCGAAATTATAATTCCGCAATATGTGTTTAAATACTGCCAACAATCTTTTAATACACCTCACTGACTTGTTTACCTTTTTGTTTTTCTTCTTTTCTTTATTTGTTTATTCCCATCCCCTAAAGTTGTTTCGTGCATTCTGGAATCATCACCATATCATACCAGATCAAGAGGTCCTCCACCTCCTCCCCCTCCGAGTGATCCTAAAAGCAAAGGAAAAGCCAGAATGGATGATACAAGCGATAACATGGATTGCAGTGCAATAGTTAAGGAGGAGGAGGAAGAAGACCTCACCATTCAAACCATGGAAAAGGGAGCTGTTCTCAAGAGTTGGACTGTTGCACCATCCCGGGCCCGTCGAGTTCCTGGGTAGCCTGGCAATTAGCATGATCTGTTTTTAAAAAAGCCATTTTAAGCATTTAAGATATTTCCAGTATTTTGTCTTTTTGTTTTGAAATAATTGCTCGAGTCATTGAGCCGTACGTGTTTTGATATTTTCGAGATTTAATTAATGCATTGTTATTTTAGTATTAATTATTATCTTTTACATTTTTCCTCTACAACATTATTATTACTTATCCCGATGAACCAACGACTGTGACATGTAATGAGACAACGCAACATAAGGATAGTGATTCAGAAGAAGTAGAAGAAGAGGATATAATCCCTAAGGAAATTGTCAAAGAAGTTGAAAATTTTGATAATAAGCCTAAGTCCAACCTGGACGAAACCGAGACAATCAATTTGGGAGATTTTGAAACCATTAAAGAAACTCGCATAAGTATTCGCCTGTCACCATCAGAGAAGGAAGAATACACACGTTTCTTGAAAGAATATGAGGATATTTTTGTGTGGTCATATGATGACATGACCGGTCTGAGCACATCCATAGTGGCTCATAAGTTGCCTACCAATCCAATGTGTCGGCTGGTAAAGCAGAAACTCATAAAGTTCAAACCAGACATGAGCCTAAAAATCAAGGAGGAAGTCACTAAGCAGATCAAAGCCAAAGTCCTCAGGGTAGTTGAGTACCCAACCTGGTTAGCCAACATTGTATCGGTTCTAAAGAAAGATGGGAAAGTCAGGGTGTGTGTTGACTATCAGGATTTAAACAGAGCAAGTCCCAAGGACGATTTCCCACTACCAAATATACATATTCTGATCGACAATTGTGCCAAGCATGAGCTCAAATCCTTTGTAGATTGCTTCGCGGGTTATCATCAAATTTGGATGGACGGAGAAGCTGCAGAGAAAACAACTTTCATTACACCATGGGGAGTGTATTGCTACAAAATGATGCCATTCGGTTTGAAGAATGCTGGAGCCACCTATACGAGGGCCATGACGACCATCTTCCATGATATGATACACAAGGAAATAGAGGTATATGTTGATGACGTCATCATCAAATCCAAGAAAGCCACAGATCACATAGCAGACTTGAGGAAGTTCTTTGACTGGCTACGGAAGTACAATTTAAAACTGAACCCCGCAAAATGTGCATTCGGGGGTTCTGCTGGAAAATTGCTGGGATTCATCGTCAGCTGCCGAGGAATTGAGTTGGACCCGTCAAAGGTTAAAGCTATCCAAGAATTACCACCATCAAAGAGCAAGAAGGATGTGATGAGTTTCCTGGGACGCCTCAATTACATCAGCCGCTTCATAGCACAGTCCACAGTATGTGAACCAATCTTCAAAATGTTAAAGAAGGATGCTGCAACCAGTTGGACCGAGGATTTTCTGAAGGATTTTGACAAAATCAAGGAATACGTGTCCACACCGCTAGTCCTAGTCCCGCCGGAACCTGGGAGACCTTTGCTACTCTATTTGCCGTACTAGATGGGGCTTTCGGTTGTGTTTTGGGACAACATGACGAGACGGGAAGAAAGGAGCAAGCCATATATTACTTGAGTAAGAAGTTCGCACCTTATGAAGCACGGTACTCTCTGCTAGAACGCACTTGTTGTGCTTTGACATGGACAGCTCAGAAATTGAGACATTACTTCTGTGCCTATACCACATACCTCATATCAAAGATGGATCCTCTGAAGTACATCTTTTAGAAGCCTATGCCTATCGGGAAGTTGGCCAAGTGGCAAATATTGCTGAGTGAGTTCGATATCATCTATGTAACTCAGAAGTCAGTCAAAGAACAAGCATTGGCAGACCATCTTGCCAAAAATCCTGTAGGAGGAGAATACGAACCACTAAAAACGTATTTTCCTGACGAAGAAGTGTCATTCATAGGAGAGGACATTGGTGAAGCCTACGACGGTTGGAGAATGTTTTTTGACGGAGTTGTAAACTTCAAAGGAGTGGGTATTGGAGCAGTTTTGGTGTCAAAGATAGGTCAGCATTATCCCGTATCCGCAAAGCTTAGGTTTCCATGCACCAACAATATGGCAGAATATGAGGCTTGCATCATGGGGCTCAACTTGGCCATCGACATGAATATACAAGAGTTATTGGTAATTGGTGATTCGGATCTTCTGGTACATCATGTTCAAGGAGAATGGGCTACAAAAAACACCAACATACTACCGTACCTGTATCATGTGCAAGAACTGATAAAGAGGTTCATGAAAATAGAATTCAAGCATGTTCCAAGAATCCAGAACGAGTTCGCAGATGCACTGGCTACTTTGTCTTCCATGATACAACATCCAGATAAGAATTGCATCGATCCCATTCCAGTAAGGATCCATAGTCAGCCAGCTTATTGTGCTCATGTTGAAGAAGAAACGGAAGAAAATCCATGGTTCCACGACATCAAGGAATATTTGGCGAAAGGAGAATACCCCGAGCAGGCAAACCATACTCAGAAACGCACACTGCGTAGGCTGTCCAATCATTTCTTCCAAAGCGGAGGAATTTTGTATAGGAGAACACCTGATCTAGGATTATTAAGGTGTGTTGACGCCAAAGAAGCTTCCAAATTTCTCGAGGAAATATATGCTGGATCCTGCGGTCCACATATGAACGGTTTTGTTCTAGCCAAGAAGATACTCAGGGTCGGATACTTTTGGATGACTATGGAAACAGATTGCATCCGGTATGTCCAGAAATGCCACCAATGCCAAATACATGCAAATATGATATGAGTGCCGCCAAACAAAGTCAATGCAACAAGTGTACCTTGGCCTTTTGCTGCCTGGGGAATGGATGTCATTGGCCCGATCGAACCCACTACTTCGAGCGGGCATAGATTCATGTTAGTGGCCATCGATTACTTCACAAAATGGGTAGAGGCTGCATCTTACAAAGCTGTAAGATCGTATTGTTTGTCGATTCGGGATTCCTAAGTCCATCACCACTGACAATGCCGCCAATCTCAACAGTGATTTGATGAAAGCCATGTGTGAAACCTTCAAAATCAAGCACAAAAACTCCACAGCTTACAGGCCTCAAATGAACAGAGTCGTGGAAGCTGCCAACAAGAACATCAAGCAGATACTAAGGAAAATGACAGAGAATCACAAGCAATGGCACGAGAAGTTACCATTTGCCTTATTGGGATACCGTAACACAGTCCTCACATCAACAGGTGCAACTCCCTATTTGTTGGTTTATGATACCGAAGTTGTCATTCCCGCCGAGGTAGAAATTCCTTCTTTAAGGATCATACAAGAAGCTGAACTCAGTGATGCAGAATGGATAAGGAGCCGCTATGAGCGATTACCCCTTATAGATGGAAAAAGGATGAATGCAGTGTGTCATGGTCAGCTTTATCAGAATAGAATGTCCAGAGCTTTCAACAAAAGGGTCAAACCAAGACAGTTCACACAGGGGCAGCTGGTGCTGAAGCGGATCTTTACACATCAAGATGAAGCCAAAGGGAAATTTTTACCTAATTGGCAAGGTCCTTGCATGGTTCACAGGGTAATAACAGGAGGAGCACTCATACTTGCAGAAATGGACGGAGAATTTTGGCCAAAGCCTATCAATTCGGACGCAGTCAAGAGATACTATTTTTAAATTGTTTGCATTTCTTCATCTGATGTAACTGAACTACGCTTGACCTGATTCCCGTTTAAGAGGGGATACGTAGGCAGTCATGTGGGTTCGGTCACATCTCAATAAAATTTTCATTTTCCCACAACCAGAAACTGGAGCAGAATTTTGAGGAGGACCTTCAAAATTCCGGAGCAAGTCCAGCCGATGTCATATGTAAGACAGTTAAAGAATAGTTCAAGTAACTAGGGTAGAATTTTGAGAAGGATTCTCAAAATTTTGGAGCAGGTCTAACAAACTTCATCACATGCAGAACAGTCGAAGGATCGCTTACTGGGGCAGAATTTTGAGGAGGACCCTCAAAATTCTAACGCAAAGAAGCCGCAATGTCTCTAAAAGTGTCGCGGTCGTTAGTTCATCCAATTTACTTGATATTATATACCACTATGTTTTCTAAATAACTCAATTTCATCAAATAAATGCATATTTTTTTGGAAAACTTTATTGCTATGGCAGCCAGATGTTACCCAGGGTAACTCAAACAGGATCCCCAAAGCAAAGCAAAGCAAAACAAGCAGACAAAGGCACAAACCAACCTCCCCCGCAAACTCACGATTTCTCTTTGGATGCAGGAACAAGGAATAACCACAAGTACGTGCGCCTTAAATCATTACCTTCATAACAACCGGACCGCCAAGCACAAATATATCTCCAGCTAAGAAATATTCTTCTCCTATTTGCTATTTGTCCATTGCATAAGACTAAGAACTGTCTCAAATCTCGCTTGAAGCTAAGCCCTGCCTCCCTATTTGCATGAGGCTAAGCATTTCCTTCTCCTGGCATAAGACTAAGATCTGTCTCAGTTCTTGCATGAGGCTAAGCCCTGCCTCATCAATTGTATAAGGCTAAGTTCTGCCTTCCCATTGCATGAGACTAAGCATTGTCTTCTCTTCTTGCATGAGGCTAAGCCCTACCTCCCCTTTTGCATAAGGCTAAGCATTGCCTTCTCTTTGCATGAGACTAAGCCCTGTCTCAATTCTTGCATGAGGCTAAGCCCTGCCTCCCTATTTGTATAAGCCTAAGCATTGCCTTCCCTTGCATGAGACTAGGCACTATCTCAAATCTTGCATGAGGCTAAGCCCTGCCTCCTTATTTGCATAAGGCTAAGCATTCCTTCCCTTGCATGAGACTAAGAACTGTCTCAAATCTTGTATGAGGCTAAGCCCTGCCTCCTCATTTGCTTAAGGCTAAGCATCGCCTTCCACTTGGATGAGACTAAGCACTGTCTCAAATTTCGCATAAGGCTAAGTTCTGCCTTTCCAGCATGAGGCTAAGCCCTGCCTCCTCATTTGCATAAGGCTAAGCATTGCCTTCCACTTGCATGAGACTAAGCACTGTCTCAAATTTCGCATGAGGCTAAGCTCTTCCTTTCCAGCACGAGGCTAAGCATCGTCTCTCCTTGCATAACCACAAATATTGCTCTATTCCAAACCTTGCATTATTCTCTTCTTTCGGGGATAAGCTCTGCCCCCGACCCTACACAAGACTAAGCTCTATCTTGTTTTATCTCAAGAATCATGTCTCTACATCTCATGGGCTGATATATAGCCAATTTGTCCAAAGGCGTCATAGTCCGTAGGCGTCATCCTCATAGCCTGAAGACACCATGTCATGGCTTGAGGATCTCTCGATATTGCACATCATTATTCAAAGGCGTCATGGTTTAGAGGCACCATTCTCATAGCCCGAGAACGTGATTTCATGGGCTGCGAATCTCTTATCTCACGATTCATGGACCACGACGTCATGGTCTAAGGGCATCATCCTCACACTCCAAAGACAACCTTCATGGTCCAAAGGGAGTCTGCATCCTGTTTGAATTCTCGCAATAATCCATATATAATTGCCGCATCATGTTTTAAGTTTTTTAGGTAATTCAGGAGTTAACCGTTCGTCAAACAGGAGCAACCTTCACTCCGGTTTCCGCTCATACCATTCACACCCGGCCATTATTCCGGACATAACTAACTCCCATCAATTACTCGCCTTTACTCTATGACCGTTTAGATATCTGCCCTGTGATACATCCGTTACGCTTCAGATTCACATTCATAACTCCGCATAAACCCATCCGATACTATCCTTCCCAAGAGAACCCTTTTCAAAACACACAACTATCCCTATAACAATTCCATCAGTTTCATTCACCGTTGGGTCCAGAACTACACACGGCCTGATTCCTGTAAAACTAGGGATATGTAGGCAGCTCAGAGACCAGAGAGCGGCCTATATGTTTTACAAATCACTCCATTCGGTCAAAATCGGTCATCACTTCTTTACCCGACAACTCTTTCATCCTTCCCGGGTAAAAAGGGGCAGCTGTTGATACCCAATTTTTCACTCGTATTTTTAAAATATACATATATACTTCCAAAATAGTGCATATACATCATCACTGGATTTTTAGACATATACAAGCATTTCTTCATAATTTTCTATAATTTAAAGGGGTTTTAAATCAATTTATTCCTACATTTTACTATATAAATATTCATTGCATCACAAATTATTTTATAATGATTTTTATCCTCTAATTTCATCATTTACGCCCATATTAGTTTTTAAATATTTTTAACAAATTTTTTATAAATACATTTGTATTTTTAGGCTAGAATTACACAATTTGTAATAATAGCCTATATATACTTATAATTACTTTATTTATGCAAAATAACTTTATATATTCTTACAGTGTTAAATAATTGTTGTTAATCATTTTTATGCACAAATAATGTTTTTACTATTTATTTGTCATTTTTTACAAATTATTTACTCATTTTATTGGGTATTTATATAATAACCCCTTTTCCTTAATCATTTTCGGACCTAACCCAATTACCCCAGCCCAACTACTTATAATCCTATCCCAATCTGCCCCATCCCAAATCAAATAACCCTTACCCAATTAAAATACCCGACCCAGAACCTCCTTTAATCGTGGTCGTTGACCCTTGAGATCAACGGTCCACGTGACCCCTGTCCTTTTTTTAATCTAACCCCCAACCCTAACTCCTCATTATCCTAACTCTCGCCGTCTCTATATTCTCTCAAACCTTCCCCCCCCCCCCCTCTCCACTCAAAACCCTAGCGCCGTCACTCAAATCTCTCCGATTCCAACCCCTAAAATGGAATCAATCTATGATTCCTTTACAATATTAGTCCCAATTCCCTACAGGCTACCTGTTTTTGGCATTACATAATGGCTTGCCTAAAATGGAAAGCAGATCTTGTAAGAATCAAACGAAAACTGGTTCAAATCTTTAACCTGTTGTTTATTCCGTCTGTGTTCATAGCTTGTTCTTTGTACGAATATTTTCGTATCTCTCACTGATTCGTACTTAACCCTACGGTTAGGGTTTTCAGATCCTCTTTTGATTCGAACCAAAATTTGTTCAAACTTTAATTTTAAGTGTTATTTCGTCTATATTCACTCTATTTCTCATAAATCTGCCTATTTCTGTTAATTTCTTTTACTTACCCTAAATTAGGGTTTCAGATCCTAAATTTAGACCAGATCTGGTTCGATTACATGTTATTTCAAATGATTTCTTGTCACACATTCATTGCATGCAATAAGTATTTGATTATCTTTATTATCTGCCGACTTGTGAAGGTTTACCTAAAACTAGGGTTTGAGACCTTTCTTTGTCTTTACTGATTTTCTAATTGATATCATTTCCTTTATCGTATGGGACTGATATATTCCTTATTTCTGTTTAATCTGCCATGTTTCCTTTATTTCTTTACCTTATTTTGCCCCGAAACTGATTGTTAATCGATTCTATGTGATATTTTCCTTATTCTAAGTGTTACTCCCCTGATTGCACGCCATTATTCTCTGATTAATTCACTGAACTCCGTATTGTTTTTGCCCTAAAACTAGACTTCAATTTATTCGTGATTAATTTCTTTCCTTGCTTATGTGTGTTTGATTTCTTTCCGTATTGGTTCGCCTAATTAAACACTATTTAAACCTTCTCCCGTTTCCCCTTTCGACAGACTGGAACTCTCAATACTCTCACTAAAAACTTAGCTTTTTTACTTAGATTCTTTACTCGTTTGTTTCTGGACTTGGCCGGCTGAAAGCCAGCGCCAATTAATTCTGGACTTAACTGTTGTGGTGTATTTTCTTGCTTTCGTGCCTAACTGGTAAGTCATTATCACTTGCCATTTTTTTTCTATGTCTCCCTAATCTGTGTTGTTCGACTAGCATGTTTGAACTTTATTTTGAGCATGATTCTGCCTTTATGCTTCTATGAGTTCAGGATTGATACTGTTAATTGGTTATTTTAAATAATAATATGAATCCTCTTAAATCCTAGCTTAATGTTTTAACTTGTCTCATACACTGTTTGCTAGTCCTAAACCTGTTCTGAACTTAGTATCCTTAGGATACCACTAGCATGAAATTAGTTCATCAATCCTAACTTTACAAACTTGTATTGTTACTGTAAGGCCCCGTAAAAAAATTTATGCTCAAAACCCGGTAGCTCGTAGTGCTAAGTTCCGGATAAGTGTTGGGAATGTGTAAATCCGGACCCTTTGTACTGAGCTAATCATTCAAAAATCAAAGAATCAAAGTTTTCCAGAAAAGTGCTATTTTGCGGTCCAGAATGCGGTCGCAAATCAAGTATGCGGACCGCATTTCTGCCGTAGATTGAGTCAGTGGTTTGGTTAAAATTGAGGTCAAAATGTGGTCCATTATGCGATCGCATAACTGATATGCGGACCGCATTTCTATCGCAAATGAGTCCATGTGCCAGTCAAAATTTGAGGTCGATTATGCGGTGCATTATGCGACCGCAGATCGTGTATGCGGACCGCATTTTTGCCGCAAACCCAGGCAGTAGGATCAGAGTTTTGGGGCACTTTTTCGGTCCATTATGCGGACCGCATTTCCACTCTGCGATGGCAAAGTGCGACCGCAACCCTGAATCGGGCTCCTATTTTTTCTAAATTTTAAACCCGACCCCCTTTTAATAAAACACCCCAATCCCTCACTTTAACATACTTTCAGAACAAAATAAGAGAGAGGGAAGAGAGGGTTCTTGAGAGAGAAAGTTCATCTTCACCAATTTGATTTTCAAAGTCACCCAGGCCCGGGAAATTTCAAGTAATTGTCTTCACTTCCGTTCTTGCAGGTAAAATCCCCAACCCTTTTTCATTGGTTTTCATATTTAAACAAAAAGGGGGATTCTCATGCATTGATTCTTGAAAACAAAGTTGAAATTCACATGCATGTATTTTAAAACCAAAAATCTAGTAAGAAGAATTGGGTAGGAGTAAAGAATTGTAAAAGAAGGGTTGATAACCTAAATGAGTTCGGGTAGTAATTGTGAACTTATGTAATATGTATTATGTATGTTGGGGCGATGTAAGTTGTAAACCACGCTAAGTAACCATGTTTGTTATGTATATTTCGTAAAAGGTGTTTTAATTATAAATGGTTATTTCCTTGATTAACGAGTAATGAAAAACACGGGGTAACACGTGGGACAGGAAAGGCACCTAGGTCCGCTTGACTGGGGCTACCCGGTCGAGCGCCGGTCATGTCCCTCGGTTCTTGGGGCGTGATAGTTACCTAATTCATATGCCCTGCTAAGATGTCTTGTTTCGCTCTGGATTCATGTGATAATCTGACTGTTTGCCTTAACACTTTGCCTAAATGTTTCTGTGAGTAAACAAAGTTGTCCTAAATGTTAGCATGCACACTTAGTGTAATTAGGTCTTTTCTGACTTGAGCTGTTTGAAACTGTGTACTTTGCCACCCTTAATTATTTTCTTAATGCCATTATGCCTACATGTTCTGTGTTCTAAAATTCTGTTATGGTAGTCTTCTTCTGAGAAAAATCCAAACTATTTTAAATCTGTCCCTACCACTTTTTAAATGTTGTTACTCTTTTTAAAAACTCCCAATCTTAGTCCTTTAGGTTCTATCCTCAACCACCCCAGTGTAAGCACTGCTCAGGGTCCATCTGAGACTCTTATGAACTCTGACTCACTGGGAACCGGTTCCTAATCTCTTTTGAATCATTTCTGGGTATGTGGTTCTGGTGTGAGCATTGCCCTGGGTCCCTGAGGCCTTTGGGAACTTTGACACACTGAAAACCTGATTCTATATGTGCTATGTGTGAATTACTCATTATTGGCTATGTTGTACCTGTAAAATAAGCTTCGAGGTGGAAATAGTTTGAAGGCTTGGTTGCCCGGGTGTATTTTAGCCTAATAAAGGGCTCCCTATAGTTTATTTCATTACTCTTATGTAATTCATTTGCTAATCTGGTGTGTGATAACTTTATAATAAATAGATTTTGGGGTATTTAGTAAAATCGGGAGGGTTTCTTATTTTCTTTGTTAAACTGAGTAGAAATCCTGCCTATAGGTTTCCATCTACATTGTTAATTCTGCTCATTTTGTCCAAATTGTTAAGTTGTACGTTGTTTAGAGATCCCGCCTATAGGATTTTCATTGGTGACATTGATTCTGCTAAAATCGTATGAGTTCTGTATTAGAAATCCTGCCTATAGGATTAATATTATAACTTCGTTAGAAATCATGCCTATAGGATATGTTAATTTGTCCAATAAAGTGTGTTAGCAATTATGCCTATAGGACCAATATTTGACTCAATTATTTTCTGGCAATGTGTCTAAATTTTTGCCCGTATGCTATTTAATTAAAAATCATGCCTATAGGATTAAGGTCAATTCAGTGCTAGAAATCATTCCTATCGGGTTAAAATCAGTTCAACATTAGATATCATGCCTATAAGATCAAAGCAAGTTCGAACTTAGATATCCTGCTTATAGGGTAACAATCATCACGCTCGTAGAAGTTATGCCTATAGGATTTTGCTAATTCGTTTTGAATACAATCGCCTCTGTCAGTTACTTAGACAATATGCTTATAGGACTAAAATAACAATTCTGGATTTGTGATGCATTATTTTCTGAAACGCCTAAATACTGTACTAGATAAAATCAGTAGGCAAATAATAGGTCCTAACACTCGCATTAATAGGTCCGCTTCTGTGTATCACTACTCGCATGTTCCTTACATAGATATCCCGCCTATAAGACTTTAAGATTAATACAGCCTGTCAATCAACTGCGTGTGTTTGCTGTTTATTTGTGGAGGTCAATATGAGCCCGTATCTGCTTTTTATCTGAAAGTCCTAATTGTTCTACTTGTCGCTTAGTTTTTACAATTTTTTGCAACCTAGGCTCAGTCCAGAACCATCCCAAATAGAGGTCCTAATGCCTCCAGGACCATAGGTAAGGTACGGGTAGTGCACGCATAGGAAACGAACTAGAAGCAACTAGAGCGCTTTAAGTAACAACTTAAAGATAGTAATCGGGTAGCAGGAGATGATAGTCTGTGCTCGCTGGATAATATGAGTAACATCCCCGTCCTCGAGGGAGTTACGAAGTATTATTTATGTTTCACGGATCCTTTAGGCTAAAAAATTTAGGACCCCCCATCCTTATTAAGTAATTCTCTCGCTTCTTTATTAGACTAATTCATAATTGAGTTCGGTCGGGACCCACAGTTGTGGACCTCGAAGAGTGCCTAACACCTTCTCTTCGAGGTAATTTCGAGTACTTACCCGATCTCTGGTGATGTAAACTGGTAAAACATGAGTTATCTACTCTAGGTTCCCTAACGCACCTTAATCCATTAGGTGGCGACTCTTAACCAATTTCTTTTCCTTACCCTCTCAAAAGGAGTTGTCAAAATTTCGAAACCCGATTTTGCGAGAAAAAGGGGGCGCGACAACGAGACTGTTACTTTAGTGATGCCAGAGTTGCCTAGATTGGGGTAGAAGGGTTCGTCTTTCAGTACATCTAGTCGGGTTATCTCTTTTCTGAAGGCTCGACATATGGTCGAGAAGGGGTGTTTGGCTTATCTTGCTTATGTGCGGGATACTACCATAGAGACTCCAGCGATTGATTCAACGCCAGTAGTCCGGGAATTCGCCGATGTGTTTCCTTCTGACCTTCTAGGCATGCCCCCAGATCGTGATATCGATTTCTGGATTGATTTGGCTCCAGGTACCCAGCCTATATCTATCCCACCGTACCATATGGCTCCGAAAGAGTTGAAGGAGTTGAAGGAGCAGCTTGAGGACTTGCTAGCAAAGAGATTCGTCAGACCAAGTGTGTCACCTTGGGGTGCACCAGTATTATTTTTAAAGAAGAAAGATGGGACTATGTGGATGTGCATTGATTACCACCAATTGAACAAAGTTACCAATAAGTGCTTGTTGCCGCATATTGATGATTGTTTGACCAGTTGCAGGGTGCTAGGGTGTTCTCTAAGATCGACTTGAGATTAGGGGTACCATATGAAGATTCGGGACTCGGATGTTTCGAAGACTGCTTTCCGTAATAAATATGGCCATTATGAGTTTCTAGTGATGTCCTTCGGGTTGACTAACGCCCTAGCGAAGTTTATGGATTTGATGAACATGGTGTTCAGGCCTTACATTGATTCATTTGTCATTGTCTTCATTGATGACATTTTAATCTACTTGCATAGTATGGAGGAGCACGAGCAAGATTTGAGAGTGGTGCTTCAGACCTTGCGGGAACAGAAGCTATATGCTAAGTTCTCCAAGTGTGAGTTTTGGCTAAATTCTGTGGCATTCTTGGGGCATGTTGTATTAGTAGAGGGTGTTAAGGTGGATCCCAAGAAGATTGCGGCAGTTCAGAGTTGGCCTCGTCCCACTTCGACGACTGAGATCAGGAGTTTCCTCGGTTAGCAGGTTATTATTGCCGATTTGTGGAGGGTTTCTCATCCATTGCAGCACCTTTGACTAGATTGACCCAGAAGGGTGCTCCGTTCTGTTGGTCCAATGATTGTGAGGCGAGCTTTCAGAAGCTCAAGACAGCTTTGACTACAACACCAGTTCTAGTGTTGCCTTCCGATTCGGGGATATATACGGTGTATTGCGACGTTTCACAGGTCGGTTTGGGTTATGTATTGATGCAGGAGGGGATATTTATCACATATGCTTCCCATCAGCTAAAGATCCATGAGTAGAATGACCCTGTGCACGATCTTGAGTTAGCCGCGATTGTTCATGCTCTTTAGATCTGGAGGCATTATCTTTATGGGGTGTCCTGTGAAGTTTACACTGATCATCGCAATTTGCAACATTTGTTCAAGCAAAGGGATCACCATTCTTTATCATCCAGGCAAGGCGAATGTAGTTGTGGATGCCTTGAGCAGAAAGGAAGAGAGTAGGGGTAGCTTGACATTCATTTCAGTAGATGATAGGCCATTAGCTTTGGACATTCGGTCCATAGCTAATAGACTTGTGAGGTTGGACCCAACCAAGTTCTTGCATGCTTCGTTGCCCAGTCTTTACCATTGGAGCAGATCAAGGCTCGACAGTTTTATGATCCGCATTTGTTGGTTCTCAGAGAGACGGTACTACAGGGTGGTGCCAAGGAGGTTTCTATCGGCGTGGATGGTGTTCTGCGACTCCAGGGTCGTCTATGTGTTCCTAATGTTGATGGCTTGAGGGAGAAGATTCTAGAGGAGGCACACATCCTCGGTATTCCACTCATCCAGGTGCTACGAAGATGTATCGCAACCTGAGACAACATTATTGGTGGAGGCGGATGAAGAAAGACATAGTAGAGTATGTAGCTAAGTGCCTAAATTGCCAGCAGGTTAAGTATGAGCACTAGAGGGCAGGTGGACTACTCCAGCAGATGACTTCGTAGTTGGGTTGCCGCGGACCTTGCGGAAGTTTGATGCAGTTTGGGTCATTGTTGATAGGTTGACCAAGTCGGCACACTTCATTCCAACTGTGATTAAGTATACTTCCGAGAGGTTGGCCCAGATTTATATTCAGTATATAGTTTGGCTGCATGGTGTGCCTGTTTCCATCATATCAGATAGAGGCCCTCAGTTTACTTCGCATTTCTGGAGAGCCGTACAGAGTGAGTTGGGGACCCGTGTAGAGCTCAGCAGTGTATTTCATCCACAAACCGACGGGCAGTCGGAGCGGACAGTTCAGATCTTGGAGGACATGCTCAGAGCATGTGTGATTGACTTCGGAGGGAAGTGGGATCGGTTCTTAACTTTGGCCAAGTTTGCTTCCAACAATAGTTATCGGTCCAGCATCAAGATGGCTCCATTTGAGGCTTTATATGGCCGGCGATGTCATTCTCCCATCGGGTGGTTTGAGTCGGGCGAGGCTAAGTTATATGGTACTGATTTGGTGAAGGATGCCTTGGAAAATGTAAAGTTGATTCAGAAGTGACTCCGCACAGCATAGTCCATACAGAAGAGTTACGCGAATCAGAAGGCGCGTGATTTATCATTTATGATGGGCGAGAAGGTTCTCTTGAAAGTCTCGCCGATGAAGGGGGTTATGAGATTCGGGGAAAAGGGCAAGTTGAGCCCAAGGTTTATAGGCCCATGAAGGGGGTTATGACTTACTTTACCTTTCAACCTATCGGGAGTTCATCCGATCTTCCGCGTGTCTATGCTCCGGAGGTATCATGACGACTTGTCACATGTGTTGGACTTCAACACGCTTCATTTAGATGAGATCCTGGGTTATGAGGAGGAGCCAGTAGCCATTGTTGGTAGGCATGTTCGCCAGTTGAGATCCCAGAGGATTTCCGCGATAAAGGTCTAGTGGAGGGGCCAACCAGTCGAGGAGGCGACCTGGGAGTCCGAGGAGGGCATGCGGAGCAGATATCCACTCTTATTTAGCTCTCCAGGTATGATTCTAAACTCGTTCGAGGACGGACGTTTGTTTAAGAGGTGGAGAATGTAATGACCCGACCGGTCGTTTTGCTTTCTAGAACCCCGTTGTCCTAAATTAGACTTCACGTGCTTTTACAGTTTTATGACTTGCGGGGATGGTTGATTCGGGATTTGAAAGAGTTCGGGTTGAAATCGGAACACTTGGTTCCTTAAGTTGGCCTTAAAAGGCTAAGTTTGACTTCGGTCAACATTTTGAGTAAACGACCGCGGAATCAGAATTTGACGGTTCCAATAGGTTCGTATGATGATTTCGGACTTGGGCATATGTTCGGATCGGGTTTTGGATGACCCGGTAGCGTTTTGGCGCCTAATAGTGAAAGTTGGTTGTTTGAAGGTTTTAGAAGTTCTTTAAATTTGGTTTGGAGCGGTTTTTGATGATATCGAGGTCCAAATGGAATTCTGAGACCGGAAATAGTTTCGTAGTGTCATTTAAGACTTACACGCCAAAATTTGGTGTCATTCCGAGTAGTTTAAGTACGTCTCGGCGCATTGGGAGTAAATTGAAGAACTTGAAGTTCATGATTTTGATTCAATTGGTTTGGGGTGTGATTCTTTGTTTTAATGTTTTTTGATGCGTTTCGAGATTTCGAGCAAGTCCGTTTTATGATTCCAAACTTTTTGGTATGTTCGGGCGGGGACTCGGGGGCCCCAGGTGCTAATCAGACGAGGCTCGGATCAAGTTAGAACTTGGGAGCAACGAGCTTCTGGTATAATCGCACCTGCGCTTGGCTAGCCGCAGGTGCGAGCTACGAGCCGTAGGAGCGGACAAGCCAAGGCTGCCGAGGATCCGCAAGAGCGAGGAAATTAGCGCACCTGCGAACGCGCAGGTGCGAAGGCTGTGACCGCAGAAGCGGCAGTGTCCACATGCGCGAAAGAAAAAGGCACAACAGCGGTTGCGCAGGAGCGGCCCAGCTCCGCAGGTGCGATGGGCCAGTGGCCTGGCCTTCTCCGCAGAAGCGGAATTTTGACCGAAGAAGCGGTCCCGCAGAAGCGAAAGTCTCTCCGCAGGTGCAAAAATCGCAGTAGGCAGAATCCCATTAAATGCAGGACTTAGCCATTTTTGGCTCATTTATTCCACTGTTGGGCGATTTTTGGAGCTCTTAGATAGGGGATTTCACCTAGCACTTTGAGGTAAGAAATTTCCATACAATGTGTGTTACATACATAGTTTATGGATAGATTACAACATGTAAATTAGTGAAAATCATGGGTTTAGGTGAAAACCTAGGTTTTTGAATAAAGATGAGATTTAACCACGAAGTTTGTTATGAAATTCTGTAAAAGTCATATATTTGAGTTCATGAGGTAATGGGTAACAACTTTCTTCGAAAATTTCCGGAATCCGGGCACATGGGCCCGAGGGTGAATTTTAGGGATTCTTCAAATAGGCTTGGAAAATCACTTTGATAGTTAGGATATGAACTTTTGAACATGTATTAATTATTTTACATAATATTTGACTAGTTTCGAGTCGTTTGGCACCGAATTGAGGGTTTGAGCATAATCTTGGACCGGAAAGTGGGCTTTGAGGTGAGGTAAGTCTCTTTTCTAATCTTGTAAGAGGGAATTAACGTCATAGGTGAACTAAAAAAATATGCTGCTATTTGTGGGGGCTACGTACGCACGAGGTGACGAGAGTCCGTACGTAGCTACTATTCATGCTTATGTTCGGGTAGTTTTAGGTTTACACCATGCATTATGGATACTGTTATTTGATTATGTTTGTTAACTGTATTGAATAAGGCTAAGGTTGAGGATATTAAGATCTCTAAAAGTGTCAAGTTGAATTTCCTTATTTTGGAAAGAATTGAGTGATAAATGGTAACTTGAGAAATTTGTATTCAACCGCGTGCAAGTATTTTTCCGCGAGCAGGGTAACTTTTCCACTACTCTCATGGGAGCGGGCCCTTCGTCTCGGCAGGTTAATAGATGCATCTATGGTTCGTGTCGTTCGACCTCGGCAGTGCACACGGTTTATGTATATGTATATTTTGATCGGGTCGTACGTCCTTGGCATAATTCGTGCAAAATAATAATACTGGAAGTCCCTTTATATTCGATGTTAATTCATTAGCTTGAGAAATTACATGTTTAAATGAGGGAAATGATTTTGTTCTTACCACCGGTGAAAGGATTGTTTATTTATTTCTTACTCTGAGTTCCATTGTCATTTAATGATCATGTTTAATTAGAAATTTCATATTATTATATTGTTGGCCATAGTAAGTGTCGAAGTCGACCCCTCGTTACTACTTCTTCGAGGTTAGACTAGATACTTACTGGGTACATGTCACACCTCCTTTTTCCCGAGAGGATAGGGAGTTTTTCCAATTTAAGTGAAATTAATCGAAATGGGATTATTTATTTAATTTAGAGTCACCGCTTGGGATAATTTATGGTGTTCCAAGTCACCGGTTTATTTTCAATCCCAAATCGAGAAAATTGACTCTATTTTTGGTCCGCGAACACAGAAGACCAGGTAAGAAATTATATTAACCCGGGAGAAGGTGTTAGGCACTCCCGAGTTTCGTGGTTTTAGCACGGTTGCTCAACAATTAATAATTGGCCTAATTACCTGATTTATTACATGTTTTAAACTTGTTGTGCATTTTAACTTTATAACCGCTTTTATTTATTTACGGAATTATTTCTGGAATAAGTCACGATGTCGTACACTTGTCGTTTTGGTACACATTACAAACCGCGCCACATGAAATGCACCCGCGATTTATAACATGTTTATTTTATTATTATTCGAAGTTGTGGTCAGGTCACATGAAATGTACACCCGAATTGGGGATTACATATCGTGACCATGCCACGGGAACCGTACCCATGGCCACGATGATTTATTAATCGCGCCTAAAGCAAACTACAATGTTCAAGGATTATTTTTCCTAAACTACTTTGAGATTGTTGTAAGGTCATGATATATGGAAATTGTTATAGATAAATTGCAAGACTTAGTCATTGTTGTCATTGGGAAACTCATTTGTATCTAAGGCCCTTAAAAAGAGTTAACCTATTTACATTGCATGATGTTGGTCCTGGCGAGCAATTCGGCCCAGGTCCATTACACTCAAAGGGAACTTAAGCCTCACTTTACATGGTTTAGTCTTGTTCAAGCGAATTAAAGCCTTCCTATCTCACTACTGCTTTCAATTTTATGAGAAAAATTGGCCAAAATCAACTAAACAGGAGTAAAACTATAGAACTATCTCACATGGAACAAGACAGATTATTAGTTTGAGAAAAATAACAACAAACGATGGCTTACTCCTTTTAACCAACAATGAACAACAAAAGTGAAAGAGCTAAGAAAACAAAATCTGTAGTAACTCATTCAAACTTCTAGAATTAAAAATGCCAAGAACAGTGTAGATGGACAACTGAACTATTTAAATCAATCTAAAGCAAAACAAACTGATTACATTCTAACATTTACAAATCTGGCGAATTACAATACCATTATCAATAATGGAAATAGACATAATCCTTAAACATATATACATGAATTGTTCATAATATTGACTAAACTGAACAAAATATAATCGATCGTCTGCTTAACCTCCCTCCATAGATGACTCCAAATCCACCCTTTAGCCTTAGAGTTCACCAATCTAACCCAACTGGTGGTTAGATCAGCAAGCCATAGCCATGTATTCAGTAGTAACCATCTCCTGGCATTCCAAAATTTATACTTCTTTGAACATTAACTACCAATCTACTGAATCCATATAACTGCATTCATGAATTATTACAACTTTGTATCAAGAACCATATTAATACCATACTACTGGAATTCAACAATTACAATAGAAGAACACTCAACTGATAAAACTTAAAATAAGGCCAAGCACTGGCCAGATTTCCAAGCTTACTTCAACTTCTCACCTCTTAGGCCAGAAATCTAATAGGAAATCTCCAAAACTTCACATGAATCCAACAACATCAAAACATATTTCAGCAATCATGAGTCAAAATACTGAACTGATAACTATTTTATCGCTCAGATTACTAACATGTACGAAAATTCATCACACCACTTTCTTCAATCTAAACTCAAATTTACAGTCCAAACACAGAGGAATATCCAGCACACATGTGAACTAACAAAAAAACATAAATTTCAAAGAAAACTATGTGATATTCAGATAACTACTACATTAATTGAAGTTGTTAGCACATACCTTAACAGCAGCAAAGAAATAAAAGAAGAGAATAAGTCTCTGAAAATTGGGAAGAAAGCAGAAGCAAGAAGAAACAGCAGTAGCAATAGAGCAGCAACAAAACAAGAAGAGATTGAGCTGAACCAACCTCTTAATAGCGGAAATAGTGGACGAGCAAAAACAGAGAATTATTTTCTGTTTCTAAATCTACTTTGAGACTCAAGAAAAGGAAAGAAATCAGTGTGAAATAGAGAAATCTTTGCCCAGAATTTTTTGTGTATTCAAAGATGCCTTTTAGAGTGAGTATGCTGATGATAATGTGTGTGTGAATGAGTGATCTTTAGCTTCTTATATAGAGTGTAAAAGTGTATATTAGATAGAGATGAGGGAGAGGGGTGTTTAGGACATATATATATATTTAGGGGAGGGGAGTTCCGAGCCGTTAGATCTATGGAGATCAACGGCTGAGGTTAATCAACACCAAAACGGTGTCGTTTTGGTTAAGTGGGAGGTGGACCGGTAAAGGTTCTGGGCTGGACTGGGGTGGATTAGTGATTTTGGGCCATTACTTTTGGCCCAATTCGACCAAGACCAAATAAAAACCTTTTTTCTTTGTTTTTCTTTTCTTTTCTTTGAATTTAAGAATCTAATTAAATTAATTAAAATCCTAAATGAAGTTCTAAATCAATATAATTTATCAAATTAAACTAATTATCTATTTATACTATATACATAATTAATTAATCTTATATTACAAAAAAAAGTTACTAATTTAACACTAAGAGCTAAAATGTAAAAATGAACATTATTTTTGTGATTTTTATTTTAATAATGCATTTAACTTAATGTAATTAGTTCCTAAATGCAAATAAACCTAAAATGTTATGCAATGAATGTTTTAGACATTTTTTCGTATTTTCTTATAATTTTAAAATATTAAACATGCAACTAAAATGCAGACAACAATTAGCAAGAAATTCCTAAAAATTCTATAAAAAAATTTAAAATAATTAAAAACAAATCTATTTTTTGCGAATTTGTAGAAGTATTTTTCATCGAGCAAAATCACGTGCTCACAGCTGCCCCTCTTTGCTCGAAAACACGAAGGATTTTCGGGCAAAGATAAAGTGAGAAATTACGAGAGATTTTTTCCCGTTTGGATACTCCACGGGGGGCATTTTAAAAAAGTTTGACCGAACCTTGCTTCGGAGGTTTCCTACATATTCTTGGCTATAAAAGAATCAGGTCAGTGTAGTTTTGGAAATTTTGGTAGCTGGGACTACCGGAAAACTGTGATTTCACTGTCGTTACTGCTTGCTGAGCTCCTTATTACACCAAAATCAAAATTAAAAACTAACTAAACTAACTAAGCCTATCAGATTTGAGTTACAAGATTTTTATCTATAAGTCTTCTGAAACCTGATCTTGGGTCTTGGCTGGTTCTTCATGCGGACTCTAAATCTTAATGCTTGTTACCTGCACGTGCTGGTTCATTCCTTTTTCAGCTTCTCGAATCAAGGCGGGACATGCAATGCTTGTGAATTCAATCACGTCTTGAGCAGTCCACATCTTTTCTCCGCTTCTACACTTTGAGTTCACTTCTTTTTCTTTTTCTTCTTTTTTCTTTTATTCTGGATTGAGACTCCTTCTTTTGGTCATCTCGGACCCTGTGTCTCGAGGTATAACCTGCTCAGACACCAAAACAAACAAACGAACGGAATTTTTCTGCCCCAGTTTTCACTAGGAAAATTTTGCGAGTTATTTGTAACCAAAACACTGTACCACTTCATTATTGAAAGCAATAAGTGTCAGAATTGTGTATCCTTGGGAAAAAGAGATTAGGGAGTGGAGACCCTATATCTAAAAAATGAAATCCATTAGGGATTGGAGACCCTATGTTGGAAAATCATCAACTAGGGAGTGGTGACCCTATGTTGGCATCAACTTATGTCGGCATCAAGCTATGTTGGACTCAACTAGGGAGTGGTGACCCTACGTTGGCATCAAGTACTGTTGGCATCAGGTTATGCTGGCATCAACTAGGGAGTGGAGACCCTATGTTGGCATCAACTAGGGAGTGGTGACCCTATGTTGGCATCACGTTATGCTCGCATCAACTAGGGAGTGGAGACCCTATGTTGGCATCAACTAGGGAGTGGTGACCCTATGTTGGCATCAGGTTATGTTGGCAGCAGGTTATGTTGGCATCAACTAAGGAGTGGAGACCCTATATTGGCATCAAGTTATGTTGGCATCAGGTTATGCTGGCATCAACTAGGGAGTGGAGACCCTATGTTAGCATCAACTAGGGAGTGGTGAACCTATGTTGGCATCATGTTATGCTGGAATCAACTTGGGAGTGGAGACCCTATGTTGGCATCAACTAGGGAGTGGTGACCCTATGTTGGCATAGGTTATGTTGGCAGCAGGTTATGCTGGCATCAACTGGGTAGTGGAGACCCTATGTTGGCATCAGCAAGGGAGTGGTTATACTATGTTGGCATCAGGTTATGCTGGCATCAACTACGGAGTGGAGACCCTGCGTTGGCATCAATTTATGTTGGCATCAGGTTATGCTGGCATCAACTACGGAGTGGAGACCCTATGTTGGCATCAAGTTATGTTGGCATCAGGTTATGCTGGCATCAACTAGGGAGTGGAGACCTTATGTTGGCATCAACTAGGGAGTGGTGACCCTATGTTGGCATCAGGTTATGCTGGTATCAACTAGGGAATGGAGACCCTATGTTGGCATCAACTAAGGAGTGGTGACCTTATGTTGGTATCAGGTTATGCTGGCATCAACTAGGGAGTGGATACCCTATGTCTAAAATAAAAATCAACTAGGGAATGGAGACCCTATGTTGGAAAAACGACTAAAGAGTGGAGACCCTATGTCTAAGATGAAATCAACTAGGCATTGGAGACCCTAAGCTGGAAAAAAAAACGCAGCTAGGGATTGGAGACCCTATACTACCGTGATTTTGAACTTTTCTTCTTTTCTTTCTTTTCATTTCATCATTTTTTTCATCATTTTTTTATTTAAGAAAATGAGTAAATGCAGGAAAGAATTTGAAGGAGACTTACCTTTTGGATTGATTATTGCTGCAAAGCTATTTTAGTCTCTGCGCGGTTTCCTTTTGTTGCACCTGTTTCTTGCAAGGTTGCTTTGAATTACATCTGTTTCCTATTTTTCAAACAAAGAACAATTTGTCAGTTTGAAGCAGTGGTTGGTTTTGTGGCCTAGAGCGTTTCAGTCACTTGATCTCGGCCCGGCTTCTTTGATGAAGATCTCAACTGAAACTGCTTGTTCCCTGAGGACCGATTTCATTTCTGGCCCTGGAGAACTTGGCTTTTCCAGAACTTTACCATGATGGTTAATCACGTGGGACTTAACATTTTTCAACTTTATTTCCCCTTCGTGGGCATTTGACTTTGGTTTCCTTTCTTTTCAGGAGTTTTTGATTTCAAAGCATCGGCCATCATGGCCAGTCGAAGTCAACTCGATGCACCTGTCGAGGCTGGGTGCCTTCTTGAACATTGGCTCGTGTCAAACAAAAGCTCGATAAATCAATCTTGCCATCCTTTCTTTATCTTAGTTTCATAACAGAAATTTGACCGAAAGGGATTCAAAGAAAAACAAACAATGAAATGGACAAATGAACTTAGACGAGAGGTATCCCTTTCAGGGAAAGGAAAGAAGGACTTATCTGGAGTACATGCAGACTTCAATGAACATGACATGCCTCTTGGACTGGATGCTTGATCTGTGTAAACCGTCCAACTCTCAAAAATTCATCATAACTTATACCTCAAAATTGAGAAACCTTGCCAGGACTCTGTCGATGCCGATGGCTGTGAGGATTCCCTTTTTGATCAGTGGCGCCCTTTGCGGGTTTTCACCAGCTGACCTCTCTCATTTCTCTTCTCACCGTCGCCTTGTAGTGCTCTTTGCGAGTTTTCACTAACACGACTCTCTCATTTCAATTTCTCTGCTTACCATCGCCTTACAGTGCCCATGAGGGTTTTCACCTATAAGACTATCTCATTTTATTTCTCTCATTTTGATTGTATCAGATCCAAACGATTATATCCTCCAATCTTGAACATTCTCGCCGATTAATCGGAAGGACTCGAAAAGGTTTTGGGTAAGAAGAATTTGGACTGAATTACAACTTTGGAACCTTTCAGGCAAAACCACTGCCGAAACATTATAACATCTGCCCCAGTTTCAATTTAGGGGGAATTTGGATTTTTGTTTTGGTGTTACTGAACCCCAGAGAGAGGCTGCCTACGTATCCTTTCGGAATCAAGTCGAACGTAGTTCAAGAAACTTTTGTTTTTGTTTTTGATTTTCTTTGTTTTTCTCTTTTTCTTTTATTTTGTTTTCTTCTTTTTTTTACTTTTCATAACAACTTCCTGGTTCCAAAGAGGGTAATCAAAGAAA
>NW_017671699.1:90545-148355 GCF_001879085.1 Nicotiana attenuata | reverse complement strand
TCTTTTTTTATAATACTTATTTTTTTTTCCGGTAAGCTTTGAAGCTGGCTGCTCTGCTATACTATACTAGTTGTAGGGCGCTAGCGCTTGACTAATATAATAGAAAGTAAAGGGACTCTATTATGATCTTTAGAATCTAAAGATCTCAAAATGGAAGAACGAGCTCTTTTGCTCGCCCCTATCTCTAAAGGGGCGTAAGCACTTCACTCGCTAGGGGATGGGATTCATTCACTTGCATTCCTGCTAGCACTACAAAAAGCTCCGGTCTTAACGCCCCTACTACTGCTGTGCAGCCTTTCCTCACTTATCATCCATTTTTGAAAAGTTTGGTTTCTATCCTTAATCTCCCAACTTCATTTACAGCATCTGCATGTTCCCCATGGTGTTGCAGGAACAGTATTGGCCTTAATTAGCTCCTATAGATTATTTGATTTTTCAACAATATCTCATATCTTGCTCTTGCCTCATTAAAACAAGGTACATATTTTTCATTCTTGGGCTGAAAACTTTAGTCCAAATAGTAAATATATAGACAAGGACGACTAAATACATTCAATGAACATTAAAATAGATCACAAAAATTGCTTCAGTCTGCACAAATTAGTAAGCATATAGTCCTCAGGATGCATTTTGTTTTCTTCTTTTTCTTTTTGTCTTTTCTAAATGTTGNTCAATCTTCCTAGCAGACTCATGACCTCTTTCTTGGTTCTTGGAGGTGGCAAATCCCGAATAGACTTTATCTTTGTTGGATCTAACTCGATACCCCTTCGACTGACTATAAATCCCAGAAGCTTCCCTGATGGAACTCCGGATGCACATTTAGCTGGATTCAATTTCAAGTCATACTTACGCAGACGCTCAAAGAACTTTCTCAAATCCCGCACATGGTCTTCCTGCGTTCTGGATTTAATGATCACATCATCCACATATACCTCAATTTCCTGGTACATCATGTCATGGAAGATGGCAGTCATAGCTCTCATGTAAGTTGCCCCGGCGTTCTTCAAACCAAACGGCATGACCCTGTAACAGTAAGTGCCCCAAGGTGTGGTGAAAGCCATCTTTCTGCGTCTTCTTCATCCATCGGAACCTGGTGGTACCCAGCATAACAATCCACGAAAGACTGTATCTCGTGTTTGGCACAATTGTCAACAAGAATGTGAATGTTTGACAATGGAAAGTTGTCCTTTGGGCTTGCTTTGGTCAAATCCCGATAATCAACACACACTCGGCTTTTCCCGTCTTTCTTCGGCACTGGGATCACATTAGCCAACCATGTGGTGTGTCGGACCACTCGGATCACACCAGCTTTCAATTGTTTGGTGACTTCTACTTTGATCTTATCATTGATGTCCATCTTAAACTTTCTCTGCTTTTGTTGGACGGGCGGATAACCGGGGTAAGTCGGCAATTTATGCACTACCAAATCAACACTCAATCCTGGCATATCGTCATAGGACCATGCAAACACGTCTTTGAATTTAAACAAAAGTTGTATCAATGCATCTCTAGTTCTTTCATCAGTGTGAATGCTTATCATGGTTTACCGGACCTCTTCTGGACTACCCAAATTAACTGGCTCGGTTTCATTTAAGTTCGGCTTAGGCTTATTCTCAAATTGTTCCAGTTCTCGATTTATTTCCCTAAAAGCCTCATCTTCGTCATATTCCGATTCTTGATTCATTATTTCACAGTTAGACAGCATTTTAGGATCTGGGTATGAAGTCCGCAAGCATGTCATGTTATTTAAGTACGCATTATTAGAACTGAAAAGAAAAATATAAGAAAAATAGCAAAATCAGAATAAAGGAAAAAGAAAACATCCATTGACGATGAAATATTGATTTCATTTTATTGAATTTGAAGATAGGAGGGTTTACATCGGAATCAAAAGACAATAAAATAAAAACATTTGAGTTACAACCCTGAAATAACTCGTAATGTAGAAAATATGGAAAGACTGGACTACCGGGACTCCCGCCTGACAGGGAATGGGATAGCCTTCTAGTTTTGAAGCTTGGCATTTGGTCCCATGTACAGCACCTCAGCAGTGCTCGTGCTTTCCCCCGACTGGATCGTGTGGGACTCGTACAACATCTGTTTCATTGCCTCACAAATATCCTCAATCTCCTCGGTTGTTAAGGCCTCTTCCTCTTCTTCTTCATACTTGGGTTTAACAAACGACTTGGCGAGATGCGGAATAGGCTGAGGCAGGACCCACCCATTTTTCTTGTGCTCATCAGCCCACTTTATGTCGGCATTCGTAGCTTGGAAACTTACGCCGAAGAACTTCTTACTGGCAGCCAAAGTGATGGGCTCTGTGATGAGACACCCCGAGCCCTTTCTCGGGCTTGTACCCATGTTTAATCATTTCACTAGCTACCATGACCGATGCGTTTGATAAGCAGGGTTGAGGAAACGGGGTCCCTTCTTCGCATTGGTCGGCGACCACAATTTCAAAGGCTTGATAAACAATGTGCTCACTTCCTTCTCTAGCCTCGAGACATGGGACTGACGGGTCCCTGTAAATGGACTATTCATCCAACCCGTGGACGACTATTTCTTGGTTTTCATGTTCAAACTTGACCATTTGGTGGAGAGTAGTGGTCACAGCCCCTGCAGCGTGAATCCATGGTCTTCCTAGGAGAAAGTTATACGAAGTATCCATATCTAGAACTTGGAAAGTCACTTCGAAATTCGGAGGGCCAATGGTCAGAATCAAGTCAATTTTCCCTATCGTATCTCGCTTGACGCCATCAAAAGCGCGCACACAGACATTGTTCTGTCTAATCCTTTATGTCCCGATTTCCATCCTCTGTAGCGTTGAAAGAGGGCAAATGTCGACTCCGGACCCACCGTCTAGCATAACCCTCTTCACATAATAACCTTCACATTTGACAGTCAAGTGAAGGGCTTTGTTGTGAGCGGCTCCTTCTGGGGGCAAGTCATCACGGCTGAAAGAAATCCTGTTGACTTCGAAGAAACGTTCAGCCATTATTTCCAATTGTTCGACTGAAGTTTCAACCGGGACGTATGCCTCGTTCAATGTTTTCAAAAGTACCTTCTGATGTTCATTTGAGCTCAAAAGCAGGGATAAAAGCAAAAACTAGGAAGGAGTCTTACGGAGTTGGTCAATTATGGCATATTCCGAAGTTCTCATTTTCCGGAAGAACTCTTCTGCCTCTTCAACACTCACAGACTTCTTGGGTGGAAACCGTTTCTCCTTGTTCAGTTTGATCTCTTTAGCTCCTCTAGGTTGTGGTACTTCCTAGATTGGTTCATTTCATTCACTTCCCCCATAATCTTTCCCCTTGTAAGTAACCACTGCTTTGCTGTAATTCTAGGGGACTGTAGTGGCGTCTCTCATAGCGCTCTGTGGTGCGCTAATGATAACCACGAGCTCAGTCAGCCTTGGTGAAATTACCGGCCCCCGCGTCACATAAGTCCCTTTTGGCACATACATTTTTGGCACATTCAGCACGACTTTCTTTTGCTCAAATTTTTTGGGAGCGTTCAACATGAGCTGCTCTTTCCTTGGGGCCCTGGGAACATAAAGAATTGAGTCTTTAACAGGTGCTGCCCCAGCTTTTATTTCCACGGTTTTTTCTGTAACTTGAGGAGTTGGCGTGATTTTCTTCTTCTCATTTCTGGCCTGTTTCGCCGCCGCTTTGGGTCTTGCCTCTGAATCGGCAATGTCGATGATGGCTTTCAAAGCCGGATCAAACTCTTTATCATAACAAATCATTCCAATGACCGGCCCGTTGTTGTGAGCCGGTAATGGGTTGTTAGTCACATTAGGGATTTCCTCATCCCTCAGCACCACTCGCTTCTGTTCTATCAAATTCTCAACCGCCCTCTTGAGAGTCCAACAATCCTCCGTGTCATGACCCTCTTCCCCTGAATGATAGGCACGCCTGGTACCGGGCCGGTATGACGGAGATTTCGGATTTTGATGGTTTGGAGGCACAGGTTGCAGTAGACCCATCTGGATTAATTTTGGGAAAAGGCTAGAGTAGGATTCACCAATAGGGGTGAAGTCGCTTTTCTTGGAAGGCTCACGGGGGCGTGTATTATGTTGGTAGTTGTTCTGTGGTGGACGGGGGTTATATGGAGCTTGTTGAGGATGGTTATTTCTTGGAGGTGGAGCTCTGTTTTGGTTGTAGTGCTGTTGTGGCCGTGTATATGGTTGGTATTCGTTACCGCGTAGGGAGGCGGTGCCACGACATATGCTGCATCTTGATGGGGGTAGTAGTGTTGTGGGATTTTGGAAGGCCGGTAAGAATAATCACGGGATCGACGAGGGTTTCTCGAACTTGAAGCCACCATGGCTCCTTATTCCCTCTTCTTCCGATTTGCTAAACCTCCCGAGCCGTTCTGGATAGCTTGGGAAGTGTCTCTCAACGCAGATTGACTTATGATTCGGCCAGTTTTCAAGCCATTTTCTACCATTTCTTCGATCTTTATGGCTTCGGCAAAAGGTTTGCCCATGGCAGACATCACGTTTTGAAAGTAATCGACCTCTTGGGCCTGCAAGAAAACATTTACCATCTCTGCCTCATCCATTGGTGGTTTCACTCGAGCTGCTTGCTCACGCCACTTGATAGCGTGTTCATAGAAACTTTCCGCGTTTTCTTCTTATAATTGGTCAAGGAATTCCTATCTGGGGATATGTCGACATTATATTGAAATTGCATGACAAAATCTCGGGCCAGGTCGTGCCATATATGCCAATGGGAGATTCTTGGTCCATGTACCACTCGGACGCAATTCCTGTCAAGCTCTCCCCGAAGTAGGCCATCAAAAGTTCTTCCTTTCCACCCGCCCCTCTCAGCTGATTGCAATATCTTTTCAAGCGAGCGATCGGGTATCCATGCCCGTCATATTTCTCGAATTTTGGCGTTTTAAAGCCAATGGGCAAATGGACATGAGGAAACATGCACAAATCGGAGTACGAAACACTCTTTTGGCCACTTAGGCCTTGCATGTTCTTAAGACTTTGTTCGAGACTTTTCATTTTCCGACCCATTTCTTCTTGCTCGGGGTTTCTTGCCATTCTTTCCTATTCTACTGGAGACTCGTATCGTGGCTGCTGAGGGTAAGAGTTTGGGGTGACATGGGCTGTGTCTAACTGAAATTGTGGTACTTGAAAAGTGAAGGCTGGCGGTTCGAAACATGGCCTAGGCACTATTGGCTGTGCCGTAGTAGAGACTGGTGGTGCAGTGAATACTGTAGAAGATACTCCCAGAAATGGTGCCTGGGGGCGAACCTCAGAAGGCATACCGGTGAAATTAGCTGACATGGTGGGGTACCCAAACGGGATGAATGGGTTGGTTACGGGAATAGGGACGTTGGAGGTTCCGCTTGCCCTGGGAAGCAGTTCGGGAAATCTGGGGATTGTACTGGGCGGTTCTTTGCCATTAGACCAAGTGTCCCACATCTCTAATATACAACAACGCAAAATTCTATTTTCTTCAGCCGTTGCTGATTCTGACATTGGAATAACCGATACCGGGCTACCTTCTGAAGGATTAATAATCGGTAGATGACTTTCGGAAGCCATAGGGATACTACCTTTGGATCTTGTGAAGTAAGGGTGGGAAGCCATACTACCACAAAACCAACCACCTGAAACAGGACCTATTTTATTGCCACACAACAAACCAGTTAGTTTGAGAAATTTAACAGATAGGGAATCGCATGTTGGGGATGCAATGCACCTGAACAGTTAAACGTTTCTAAATGTTTTGCAATGGCCGTGTGTTTCATCCCGACTTTGCTATTTCTTTTCTCAAATTTCAAATCCTAATTCTTCTTCTTCTTTTTTTTTTGTTGTTTTTGCTCTCTTATTTCTTCACTCTGTTCCTTCAGTTTTTCCTTTTTCTTTCTCTCCTCTTTTTATTCTTTTTTGGTTTATTTTTCACTCACATTGTCTATGATTTTGATCGAATTCCTTGGGGATTGCCTACGTATCATGACGCCGCATGAATCAGATCATTATGTAGGAAATAAATGCAAAATAAAAGAAAGAAAAACTTTGGGTTTTCAATATTTCATTAAATAAAATCTTTTTGGGTTTTTCTGTTCCAAGGACTCGGAAATACTGACGATAAAATGGAACAAACAGACTCAAAATAAACAGACTTGGAAAAGACTAACAGACTCGAAACCAAAAGAAAATCAGGAATACATAAGAGCCTCCAATACTACTCCGGGGGCCCGCGGGACATCAGTCGGTCTCGACGCGGGCCTGCGTGCAATCTCTTCTTGAAGGTACTCTAAATCAGCCATCACCTGACGGACAAAGGTCATCACAGAGGAGAAGAACATGGACCTGGTCGCATTCATGGCACTTCTTTGTGACATAATCAGCAATTTCTTTAATCCTCATTCTAATGGCACCCTTTTCTTGGAGTAGGTGTCCAATTTGCTGAGACCGGGCCTCCAACACCTGCGTGGCCGTATGGTTTTGTTCTTGCAATTGCTGCATGTCTTCTTCCAATCGGGACATCAAAGTATAGCAATGCTCTCTTTCCGCTTTGAAATTCTTTGTTTGCTGGGCCATTTCATTTTCAAGAGTAGTCAGCTTCTTCTTTAAAAACGTGACTCCTCTGTCATGCTTTTGCCTTAGCTGCTGAGCAAACCTTGTTCGTTCTTCTGCATTCTTTGCCAATTTTGCCCGAGCTTTTGCCAATTCATCCTCGGCCTTTTCGAGGTCAGCCCCATAATCACACACTTTTCGCCTAAGACTGTTTATGAGTCTTTCATCTTTTTTGCTTCTTCCCGGGTTTTCAACGGCTATCTTCATCCTCTGAATCTGAGCTCGGAGGGCTTCATTTTCTCGGGCCAACCTTTTCTTTTTTCCTTCATCCACAGAGGCCTGCAAACCACTATCAGATTTGATGTTTCTGATCTGATCTTTTAGTTTGCTTATGGTAGTCCGATAGTCATTTTCTTTGGCTAACCATACCCACTCTTCTTGCGACACGTCAACAAACTCTTGGATATGAGGCCTTTTAGTCGGCCTTTTAGATTCAGCATTCGTCGCGACTCTCTTCCCATACCAAGCAAGATAACCCGGTAAAACCTCACCCCTGGACAAATCGCGTACTAGGGTGTTTGCCCCCAAATATTGGCATTCGCTCCAAATTTGGCGAACCACTTCTTTAGGAAATTGAGCCTCGGAGCGGATTTCAACCACATGAGTACTAAGATCTTCATCTTTGGGAACTATCTGGCATCTTCCAAGTTGTCTCAACACCCGGTACTCGGCATAAGACTGAATGCTTCGGAGACCCATTAGCAGAAAGTAAGGACCGGTGGCGGGCATGTAAACAATCTCATCAATAGGAAGCCAACCCAATGTCCACTCTACCTGATCCGCGATTATAGAACGAAGGCGGGATATCCAATCTTTGACCCCTTCTGGAATTTCGAATCCGGTCACTCGTGTACCAAACTCCTCGATGCAGTTTTTCACCGTAGACCCATAGTTCATGCATCAGGGACAGCGACAAAGGTGTTCGATCATCCACATTTGCAACTATAGATTACAACCCTAAAAAAACCTGACTTCGACCTTACAAGATGTGAGAGCTCGGAATATATCTGATACGATCATGGGTGCGAGGGTACTCTTGGCCTAGGTAGTCAAGACATGGACAACGCCAGCTACACGTAAATCAATGTTCCCGTCCTCCCTTGGAAACACTAAGAGGCCTAAAAATGCCACCATGAAGGCAAAGCATCTATGCGTTTCCCACTTTGATCGGTTTCCTTTACTGCAGAGTCCACTTTCTGGGTCCTCGAATCCTCTTAAATGCCCATACCGCTGGTATAGAAAGTGAAAAGTGGAAGCTCCACCTGCTGGACTTTCAATCTTGATCTGCCCGTTTATTTTCAGTAAGTCTAGAAACTTTTGTGGAGTAACGGCCCTTGGAGATATCAGGTACTTGTGTCTTAAACCCTCTGTACTCCCGGTATAACCTGCCATTTCTTCCAAGGTAGGTGTAAGCTCAAAATCTGAGAAGTGCAGAACATTGCGAGCAGGGTCCCAGAATGACACTAACGCCTCTATCACATCATTTCTAAGTTTAATCTTCAATAGTCCAGTGAGTGCCCCCAGGTGTCGGTTGACCTTGTCTTGCGCTTGTTTTCCCAAATCCTCCCACCACATTTGGTGCGCCAGTGGAATCTGATTCATAACCTTTATCGGTAAATTCTGAACCGTGCTCATTCTGCATATTTTTAAATTAGGGTGACTAGGTTAAACATGTGAGTTTTGTTTGAATACTGATCAGAAAAGAAAATTTAAATTAAAACAAATCACGGCTACTTTTGCAAATATGACCCTTCAGCACTTCAGAAGGAAAGATTTTAGGGTTGTGTTTGTTAAGTGGTCAAAAATTGGGAAAAGGACCGTAGGTGGCTATTCTTGAAAAAACGGCATTCCGGCATCCCGTCGGGACATTTTTGGCTATTTGGAAAAAAATGGCATCACCTAACTTTATTTATGACAAAAATGACGACATTTTTATATTTTTGGTTATTTTTGCAAAAGCGGAGCTGGAACCGATGAGGGTTGCCTACGTATTCCACATCCGGTGAGAATCAAACCCGCGTAGTTCGGTCAGTTTTGATGCAACAGAAAAATATGACTTATTTTGAAATGACTTTTTCTCTTCTTTTTTTTCTTCAAAATTTCGGCAGAGTTTCAGGATATTTTGAACACTAGGGTTTTCAAAAACGGATGATTTTCCCTCTCCTACCTCAATCTTGGTTTTTCTTTATTTTTCTTCCCTATTCTTGAAGCCGATCAACATGCAAGCCGAAGCAAATAAATGCACAAGTAGCACGTAAAATGTATCAGGATGGTCTTTTTATTTCGGGTACACCTGTCCTAAACGGACCCAACCCCTGCGTTGAGTCCCCAAAGTCAAATGCACGTGATGCAAACAAGCGTTCCTACTAGGGATCCGGCATGAGGATATGTTATTCTAGGGTTAAAAACCTAGGTGTATTGTTCTAGACCTGGCTTACCCGAGCGGACAACTCGAGCCGAGGGGGGCAACGTACCGGTAACCAAAAGGCTATCCGGCTTTGTAACTGATCCGATCCTCGTTCTAAATTAGGGTATGACACTAACAGAAAAGAAGTCACGCCAGTGTGCACTTCTTAGAAGATTTAGAAGACTCAGAGAGAAGAAGGGTTCCGTAACAGTTTATATACAGTTCAAATGATATCAAAGCGGTAAAAAACGGTATTTAGCACATTAGGCTCAAACACGTAAAAATCAGATAATAAAAAAAGCCAACTATAACAATTATTCTAAGCTTGAATTCTGATCCCTGAACCAGAGATTCTGGGTTCCATCCTCATCAGAGTCGGCAGAGCTGTCACACCTCCTTTTTCCTGAGGGGGATTTGAAGTTTTTCCAATTAAAGTGACATTATTCGAAATGAGGTTATTTATTTATTCAGAGTCGCCACTTGGAATGATTAATGATTTCCCAAGTCACCGGTTCATTTTAAATCCCAAATCAAGGAAATTTGACTTTGTTTAAAGTCTGCGAAAACCAGAAGACCGGGTAAGGAGTTCTACTAACCCGGGAGAATGTGTTAGGCATTCCTGGATTCCGTGGTTTTAGCACGATCACTCAACTATTGATAATTGGCTTAGTTATCTGATTTATTACATGTTTTAAACCTATTTTGTGCTTTTTACCTTCTAACCGCTTTTGATAGAGTTTTAATTTCTTTTATGGAATTTATTTAAATAAGTCGTGATGCTGCGCACTTATTATTTTTGGACACATTGCGAATTGCGTTACGGGAACCGTACCCACGATCCACAACATATTTATTTTATTATTATTTGAAGCTGTAAGGTCGAGTCACGTGAAACACACACTCGAGTTGGGGATTATGTATCACGACCATGCCACGGGAACCGTACCCATAGCCGTGATGATTTAATATTAATCACGCCTAAAGCAACTACTATATCCGAATTATCTACCTAAACTACTTTAGGTTTGCATGTGATGTCATGATTATGGATATGGATTTTTGTGGAAATGAGTGTAAGTTTACTAAAGGAAATTATAATATTAACCGTATCTAAATTATTTGGAAATGTTTGACAATGGTTAAGCATTCTAAAAATCGGAGTCAGCTGCGTGTATTTACTGAAATTGGCTTGAAGAAAGTTCTCATCATTTTTGGCCAAACACACTTCAGATGTCAGCTTTTGCTCACTTAAAGTCACAATATAACCACATATGAATACAATCCATGGTCTATGTTTTAACTGAGTAAAAGCATGATTTCAGCTAATTGACTCCTACAGTGGAGGCATCCATAAACTGAAACCAATTGCATGGACTCAAAGACGTTAGATTTATACACTGATTTTGTCAATAATGAGAAGAAAAATTCAAGTGAACAAACACAGTTTAATATCAAAAATTACATACATTCCATGAAGGCATAGGCTCACAAATTTAACACTCATGTACTGTATTTGAACTGGGATTTAAATTACAAATTTTCATAATCTAAAATCTAGTTCAATGCATTCCATGACTCTATCTCATTGTCTTGAGTTATCATAGCTATTCTTGAATCATACGCCTCTCGTTCCTTCGGACAGATCTCTGAGTTATAAGAAAATAGCCACTGGGCTACTCTTATGAATCAGTTCTCTCATGCACAACAGCTAAATGACTAGGCAACAAATCTGATTAATCCATTCATATATATATATCATTTGGAGTATGAATCACTAACTTTCAAAGAATAAACCATTATAAACTAAACAACAAACTGATTATGAGATGATTTCAACATATAAACTTGTAAACCAAACAATGATGAATCCGGGAAATTAAACCTACACAATTACATTGAGCAGTTGTGTAAACTAGTCAAGAGACAAATCCAATCACCATATTTAGTTCGGATGAGTAACCAAAACCAGAAATTTACATGGAAGAAATTGTAGTGGAACATAGTAAGGAAATCAAACACAAACAACACTAGATAGTACAAATTTTATTCATAAGTGCAACAGGAAGCTATAGGTAAATTTGTACATACCTAAGGGCAAGAAACATCAAATAAAGGACCAAATAAAGGTCAGAAAACCAGGTATGAAGCCAAGTTTAACAAAGCAGTGTAGGCAGCAGCAAGAAGAACCACAGTAACAGCAATAAAACAAGAGGAGATTGAGCTGAATCAACCTCTTAATAGCAGAAATAGTGAACCAGCAAGAACAGAGAACTATTTTCTGTTTCTAAATCTACTTTGAGACTCAAGAAAAGGAAAGAAATCAGTGTGAGATGGAGAAATTTTTGCCGAGAATTCCTTGTGTATTCAGAGATGCCTTTCAGAGTGAGTATGCTGATGATAATGTGTGTGTGAATGAGTGATCTCTAGCTTCTTATATAGAGTGTAAAAGTGTATATCAGATAGAGATGAGGGAGAGGGGAGGGAATCTTCTTCCAGCTCCCTAAAAATCAAGGAAATAACATCTTTTGATAGAAAATGGACAGCTGTTGGGACAACTGTCCATTCAAATATTTACTCATACTTTTCTAACCATTTTACTTTTGACTTTAACCTTTTTAAACCCAAAATCTGACCTAAACTCTGATTTTTATGCATTTTAGTCCCTACTATTATCTTCTAGAACCTTCTAGGCAATTCCAGACTTAGACTCCTTGATTTTGGTTTCCAATTAACCCCCCTAAAGTTTCTGTTATTACCTTTTCCACCCCCTTTGAGTTTTTGTTATTTACTCTTTTTCCTTAACTTTTTTTTTAATTCTAACACCAACCTTAATCAAATCTCATCTTCAAGTCAAGACATTTGATTTATCACTTTAGTAGAGGAGTAATAATCCAAACCTAGAGTCAACAAAATTCACTCTAAACAAGATTAAACTCCTAAACACGCTCGATGATATTTAATCACATGGAAAAACTTTCAATAGTTTAGAATAAATTCAAACAATGCCTTAATTAATCCTAAACAGAGACAACCAGAACAATTCATCAATAATGACCTAAAACAAATAAGAACAAACCAACTCAGAAGATATACCTTACACTCCCAATTAAACTTTTGATTAATCCAAACTCAAATGCAGGTGTTAAATGTCACTTGGCCCAAAACTTTCAGAATCAAAACCTTATGACGTATAAGGAACCAAACTCATATAACAACGACACACACAAGCCAAAAGCAAAAGTAAAAGCAATCAGAATCGGCGAGGACATAGGAGCGAGATTTTACCTAATTGAAACTTGAACAAGTCAGCAGAGGCGGCATCCGGCGAGCCAAATAAACTTCGGCAAGTAATGAGAATTATGACGCGAGCACTGGCCAGAATTTCTTCATATGGCCAGTGCTACGCACAATAATTCTTATCTCATGCCATGAAAAAAAGAAGATGGAGGTTCGAGGCCGTTGACTGGTCGGAGTTCCGGCTACTAGAGAGCAAATGGCAATAACACCAAATTGATGGCTTTCAAATGAAAATCTTTGATTAATGTTGGTTAAAAACTCCAGCTGAGGCATATTTGAAAGGAGACCAAGATGGGGATGATTTTGGGTTTTTCTGGATTTATAGATCTAAAATTTGACGAGTTTGGTGGGGGGTTTTGGGGAAACTAATGGTAGGATGATGATGAGGGGTGTTGGAGGTTTTGTGTTGTGAATTTGAGGATGTTTGGAGACGGGCCGCTGCCGTGAGGCGATTTCCGGCGGCGGCGTGGGGCGGAGGTTAAGAGAGGTGAGTGAGATGAACTGAAGTTGTCTCTAGGGTTTTGGCGGTATAGGGGGGTGTTTAGGACAGTTTTATTTAATTAGGGGATTAGTTAGGAGCCGTTGGATATGTGAAGATCAACTGCTGGGCTTGCTTCAGTCAAAACGGGGCCGTTTGGGTTAGTTAGGGAGACGGTCTAGGAGTGGGTATTGGGTTGGGCGAGATGGTGTGGTATTGGGCCAATGAAGCTGATTTAACTCAAAAAATAGGCCCCTTTTCCTTTCTTATTTTTCTTTCTTTTTTGACTTTAAAACATAATTAATTAAAAACCTAAATTGAGTAATAAATTAATCTAATTTGTAAAAATTGAAATTATTTATCTATTTCTATCATTAAACAACTAATTAACTTAAAACTAAAGAAAAATACTAATTTTAAAGACTAAAAGTTTAAATATGTAAAAATAACCATTTTTTGTGATTTTTGCTTAATAGTGCCATTAATTCCTAAATGCAAATAAACCTAAAAGGTTACGCAATGAATATTTTAGACATTTTTGGTATTTTCTTATAATTTTAAAATATTAAACATGCAACTAAAATACAAATAACAATTATAAAAAAATTCCTAAAATTCTATAAAAATTAAAATAATATAAAACAAATCTATTTTTGTGAATTTGTAGGAGTATTTTTTCATCGAGCAAAAATCACGTGCTCACAGCTGCCCCTCTTTGCCCGAGAACATGAAGAGTTTTCGGGCAAAGATAAAGTGAGCAATTATGAGCAATTTTTTTCCCGTTTGACACTCCATGGGAAGCATTTTGAAAGAGTTTGACCAAACCTTGCTTCCGGGGTTGCCTACATATCCTTGGCTGTAAAGGAATCAGGTCAGTGTAGTTCTGGAAATTTTGGTAGCTGGGACTACCGAAAACTATGATTTCACTGTTGTCGCTGCTGTTACTGCTTCCTGAGCTCCTTATTACACCAAAATCAAAATGAAAAACAAAACTAACTAAATCTATCAGCTACGAGTTACAAGATTCCTATCGATAAAGCTTCTGAAGCTTCTTGAGTCTTGGCTGGTTTTTCATGCAGGCTCTGATCTGAATCTTGATGCTTGCTAGCTGCAAGTGCTGGTTCATTCTTCTTCAGCTTTTCGGATCAAGGCGCGACATGCAAATCTTGTAACTTCAATCATGTCTTGAGCAATCCACATCTTTTCTCCGCTTCTGCACTTTGAGTTCACTTCTTTTTCTTTTCTTCTTTTTATTTTATTTTGGATTGAGACTTCTTCTTTTGATCGTCTCGAACCCTGTGTCTCGAGGTATAACCTGCTCAGACACCAAAAGAAACAAACGAACGGAATTTTTCTGCCCCAGTTTTCACTAGGAAAATTTCGTGAGTTATTTGTAACCGAAACTCTATACTACTTCATTATTGAAAGAAATAAAAGTCAGGATTGTGTATCCTTGGGAAAAAGAGATTAGGGAATGGAGACCCTATATCTTAAAAAAAATGAAATCCGTTAGGGATTGGAGACCCTATGTTGGAAAATCATCAACTAGGGAGTGGTGACCCTATGTTGGAAAATCATCAAATAGGGAGTAGGGGTACATAATTTTCCGGCACCGGATAACCAATGGCTCTATCAGGGTTAGAGGATGCACTAGCCATCTTCTCTTTGATTGCGAAAATCGAGAATGATAAGCTAAATGTAAGAAACAGAAGGAGAAGAAGAAGAGCTGTGAAAGTCTCTCTTGAGCGATTGGGAAGCACAACATTCAAATGTAAGATTTTCTCCTTTTTATAGGGACATAAATGCCCTGAGCGGGAAAACCAAACGCCGCCATTTTGAAAATAGAAAGGGCATGAGAAACGATGCAATGCATAGGAAACGTGTGCCATAATGACGCAGGAGGAGTTTTAATGACATTCTGAACTGATGTGAAAGTCTGATGCAGCTCTCAAAATGTCATGACATTACCTCACCACGAGGAACTCGCCTCTCGTACAAAGTGTTCAGATTTCTCACAACTTTCGAATCGGTAGAGTCCGCCCATTGAGCTCGCCAAAAGGCAACCCCAATAGGCGAAGGGACTAACTGTATGGGTCGAAATCTAACCAGACGAGAATCCGCGTGAAGAGGAATGACAAGAAGTCACTTAGGCCGAAGTCTTATCCATACAACGCTATAACAACACTCACCTCGGCCACGGCTGAGGTCGTGTATTCAAAACGCTTGAACGGCAAATTGGATGTTACGGTATTTTAGAGGATCAACCAATAGTACAGTCAAATGGCTTAGGTATTATGGCTAATGACCGTTGGGTAAAAGAGATACCTAGTATATAAATTAAGTGAGAGGGAGAAGAAGGGGGGTTGGAAGAGTCTCACATACAGACATATTGTCAGGGAAGAAGGGAGATCTTCATTTCTTTCCCTCCGCTAAGGAGAAAGAAGCAAAGAAGCTCAGATCCTCAGTACACATCGTTAATCTCATCGTATCAGATATGTGGGGGTCAACCTTGTTAAAGATTGGTGACCCTTTTTATCTATGTATTCTTCACTATTATACAATGTTATGAAAATCACCATTCTTTTCTTACATAATGTGATTTAACCATGGTTATAGTTAAATCTTATGTTCTGCTGTGTTTGCTCATTCTTATCTTCTATCTTAGATCTAGGGTAAATTATCCTCTGCTAGGATTTACCTAAAATCTTCTTATTTAATTAGTTCAACAAAAAGTCTAAATCTTTTTGGTCGAACAATTTGGCGCCGTCTGTGGGGATCTTCTAGCCAAAATTTTAGTTTCTTCTAGATCTAAAATCAGCAGAGTTCCACTTCTTTGTTGTCGTAGCCCCGCCCTCTCATTGCAGACACCCACTTGAGAAATTTGTAGGCAACCTTTCGAAATAACCAAACCTACCAAGGCCAGATCTTTGCATGAAATCAAAATTGTCTGATATCTATACAAAGTCCACGTCTTTCTGTAGCGATGGGTATTGCATGTGGTATGAGTCGCCAAAGCAGGATTATGGTCACTACGCACTGAGCACGTCCGCAACCCTATTTGCTATGTTAACGAGTAGATACCGATCTATACGTCGCGCACGTCGCCCCCTCTTAGGAAGGGACGATAGCCTATTGTATGATTCTTTGAAACAACAAGTTTGTCTTGCCCGTATGTACGAAGTATAACTTATGTCTCCCTCATTTTTATACCTATAAGAATGGAATATAACTTATGTTTCCCTTATTTTGTGCACCTGGGACAGGATTGGACTGGGACTCGAGCTCGAGATCCCCAAACGGGCAGAGTAAGTTGTTAGCCCATAAGAAGCCCAGACTCGAATAACAGCGGAGCTAAGCACAAGGCTATCAAATCTGAAGCTGTCGTTCGAGCACGGGGCAAAACGAGTCGCCCTATAGTTCCCTTCTCCCCTCGCCAACCAATCAGGTCAAGGTAACAAACGATTTCGTTTGGTTTTGACTTGTTATTTTCCTTTTTTGGATTGGGTTAGGAACGTGAGCATTCTCCCAGGTGCGCGAACAAGGAACAAACGCCACCAAAATGACACACCAGGAAAATGTCCCGCACCATATCATCCCGCAAGCAACGGTTGAGCAAAACCCCCGCACCATACCACACTACGAATAGCAGACGAATGGCTCAGAACAAGCCGACATTATTAAGAAATAATCTCCACAGCCTGGGACTGAGCGGTGAGCCCACAGAACATACAGTCTCTCCAACACAGGCAGATTATGAACACGAAAAGTTCGCACGTATGCTCGCCATGGAAATCCTATGCCAATTCCGCCGACTAAATATGATGAATCACGTCCTAACTTCGTTCAAACTAATCAAGCCCCAAGATGCGCAGAAGCTCAAGCAATAAGTTCATCGCCCGTCCTGTCAAAGACCCTCCCAGGACGAGCAATGAAGGGACTAGATAGGCTGGGACTCACCCTGACGCATAAACTGTGCAACAACGCATAATACTCTTCAATGAAGCAGAATTAAATAAACTAGGACTTACCCCACGCATAAACAATGCAGCAATGAGTAATATTCTCCAATGAAAGCAATGCAGCAGGCAAGTCTCACCACTCCACCGAGCCCACACATCGCCAAGCGAAAGGAAAGTTCGTCCTCGCTCGAACCATAACGGGTAACAATTTGACCTCGCTCGAATTAACACCCTTACGACCATCAGCCATCGCCAAGCGAAAGTAAAATTCGACTTAATTTCGAATCATCAAAGTTAAGGTTCGACCTCGCTCGAATCATGACGGGTAGCAATTCGACCTCGCTCGAATTTACACCCTTATGGCCATCGGCCATCGCCAAGAGAAACTAAAATTCGACCTCGTTCGAATCAGCAAAGTTAAAGTTCGACCTCACTCGAACTATAACGGGTAACAATTCGACCCCGCTCGAATTTACACCCTTACGGCCATCGGCCATCGCCAAGCGAAAGCAAAATTTGACCTCGTTCGAGTTAGCAAAGTTAAAGTTCGACCTCGATCGAACCATAACGGGTAACAATTCGACCTCGCTCGAATTTACACCCTTACGGCCATCGACCATCGCCAAGCGAAAGTAAAATTCGACCTCGTTCGAATTAGCAAAGTTAAGGTTCGACCTCGCTCGAATCATGATGGTTAACTATTTGACCTTGCTCGAATTTACACCCTTTCGGCCATCGGCCATCGCCAAGCAAAAGTAAAATTCGACCTCGTTCGAATCAGCAAAGTTAAAGTTCGGCCTCGCTCGAACCATAACGGGTAACAATTCGACCCCGCTCGAATTTACACCCTTGCGGCCATCGGCCATTGCCAAGCAAAAGTAAAATTCGACCTCATTCGAATCAGCAAAGTTAAGGTTCGACCTCGCACGAACCATGACGGGTAACTATTCTACCTCGCTCGAATTTACACCCTTACGGCCACCGACCATCGCCAGGCGAAAGTAAAGTTCGACCTCGTTCGAATCAGCAAAGTTAAAGTTCGACCTCGCTCGAACCATAACGGGTAACAATTCGACCTTGCTTGAATTAACACCCTTACGGCCATCAGCCATCACCAAACGAAAGGAAAATTCAACCTCGTTCAAGTTAACCAACCAAAGTCCGACCTCGCTCGAACTCATAACAGGTTACAATTCGACTTCGCTCAAATTTACACCCTTACGGCCCCCGGCCATCGCCAAAGAGCAATATTCGACTTTCATTCAAGATATTAAAGTTCGACCTCGTTCGAACTAACAAAGTAAGGCTCGACCCTGCTCGAACTAACGAGATGAGATTGACCTCGCTCAAATCGGCAAGCTAAATTCGACCTCACTCGAGTTCCCAACTAAAAATTAGGAACTCATCACGGGAAAATCTGAAGATCTTTTTCAAAAAAAATGATGATGATGAAGAATGAAAATGAAAAATGATAAAAGAGTCAGAAGATATGCAACCAAAGGAAAACCAACTATCTTATTCAGAAGATATATACACGCAACATCGTCTTACAAAAGGCCAAAAGCGGGCCCACATAAAAAAAACAAGCAACAGCAAAAGAACAAAAATAAAGCTAAGTATAAAAAGCTACAAAAACTTCACTCGGCCTCGTCTCCACCACCATCCTCATCAGCATTGTCATCATTAGAAGGAAGCCCATCTCCGCTCTCAGTGCCCCCATCGGCCTCCCGTGTCGCAGGGTCATAACCGCAGGTAAGACGAGCCTCGCGTGCCTTGATCCGAGCATCTTCAAAAGCGGCCTCAGGAACGCTCCCCGCCGCCCACGAATCCTTGTAAATATCTCGTTAGGCCTCAGCATGGACCCATATCTCGTACAAATGGCGGGGGACAGCAATAAAATCAGATTTTTGAGGGGGAGCTTGAGCCAATAGCTGAGCCTTCTTGGCCTCGAAGCCACAACTTGGTCTCCCAGGCTCGAAGAATCCCGCTCGATCTCACCAATCCGCTCCTCGAGCCTTGCCTCCCTCAGTGTGGACGTCGCCCTTTCGACTTCCCACTCGGACCTAAGGACGCGGATAGTGTCTTCCAGTGCCGCTGCCCCCGCCAAAGCCGCAACTCGGGCCCCCTCGGCCCTCTCCAACTCGGCTACCTTTCATTCTAGCTCAGGCACCCTCTCCGTCCATTCTGCACTTAGATTGGCAACTCTAGTGGCATCCTACTCAAGCTCGGTTCATAAAGACAACACCTTTGCCTGAAGATCCTCGCATTCTGCTGCAACCCCTTTGCCCACCTCGAGCTCCTCGTCCTTGGCCCTAAGCAGCCCCTCGAGCTCGCTACACCTGCGGATAGACCGCATCAGGTCCTCGTCCTTCATCTCCAACTCCTCCCTGATGGACTGAGTATTATTGCCTGCCCTAAGCTGCTCATGCATCTCGCGGCACCTGTTGCGATACCGGCGATACTTCGTGGCCATTTTCAAAAAAGCATCGGCCCGCGTCTCAGCCCGACGAGCACTCTCGATCTACAACATGTAAGTCTATAAAAAAGGGGGGAGGGGGGGGGGGAGAATAGTAAAAGCAAATGACACAAAACAAAGAAAATAGCAAAAGGAAACTCACCCTCAAGGCCATCCCAGCCACACCGCGTGAAAAACCGGAATCACTGATCTCCTGAACAGATCTGCTTTCAGCGGCGGAGCACAGATGGTCGAATTAAGGTACCAAGTCCACCGTGTCCTCCAACAGGTTAAAATCTGACGGAATTTCAAGCACGCGAGAACGACCTTCCGCCCTCACGTCGACCCTGGTAAAACCTTCCTTCAACATCCTCATATCCTCAGGATCGATGTCAGAATCAGATTTGTAATCATCTATCACTACGCTCTTCAAACTCTCATTAGCCCGAAGAGGGGGTATGGGCCTGCCGAGACGTCGATGGACTGCTCGGAACAATCGCGGCAGCCTCCGAACCCTGTCCCCTACCACTGCAGCTTCTTCCATGCCCAAAATGGGCACCGCCCCCACACCCTGGCCGATATCACCGCCAGCTTCAGACATCGCCAAAATAGGGTCATCCCTCGAGGGCGTTTCAACCAAAGATGCCCCCTCTGACAACCTCCGCCTCTTTGATGGGGCCTTTTCACCGCCACCACGAGAAGGGTCATTCGCTGAACGGACTGTGGGAACCGAAATGTTCGACGTAAGAGCAACCTCCGAACGACCAGGTTCAGTTGCAGACGCGGTCCGCCGAGCAACCAGACTTTGGACGCCCGCATCCACAGTTACCCATGGTACCGGCCGGGCAGAGGAAACCGGTTGACGGAAAGCGAGGACAGGAGCCCTTGCCCTTCTCGTTCCTTTTCGACCTGCCAATGAGAAAGATGCCCAAACAAAGATATAAGATAAAGAAAAGGACAGAGCAAAGAACAAAGCAACAAAGGCCAAAATAAGCCGACTTACCAATGGAAGGTTTGCACCCAAACCTCTCGTGAAAGGGTGCCCATTCGCGAATCCCCATCGTGTGGGGCAGAATCGAGGTCAACCACCCGCGAATATCAGCAACTTGCGGAGGAGGTACTCTCTCGACTGCAAAAACAAAAAAAAACAAACACTCGACGGGATCACAAAAAAGGAGACGACCAACAGCCATTTTAAAAAAAATGATAGTAAAAGGAAAGGAAGACCTACGGGCAAAATTCCACGCCTTAGGAAACCCTATAGGGTTCGATACCACGTGCTCTATTCGGATGTAGAAGAAGTTCTCCCAAAAGCGGCGACTGGACTTGTCATCCATCTTCACCACGAAACCCTTGGTTCCTCGGTGAAAAAGGTGAATCATTGTGCCCCTAAGAAAATGGGGGGCGAAAAGGTGAAGCATGTGTTGTAGAGAAATTCCCCGATCGGCCAGCTCCGTGTACTTGATAAGCATAAGGAAGAGCTTGTATACGTACGGAGAGAGTTGAGCCAGACACACCTCGTAGAAGCGGCAGAAGTCCACCGCCAAGGAGGGAAGGGGAAGCGTGTATCCAATGACAAATGGATATGTGTAAAACGCGCAGTAGCCCAGGCGATGTATATGCACTATGTCACGACCCGCCGGAACTAGTTCAATATGATCAGGGATGTCACGACCCAAAATCCACTAAGGATCGTGATGGCGTCGGACACTGCTATCAGGCAAGCCAACTAAAATACTTAATTAGATTCCAATTTAGACAATTTTGAAAACCCAGATTTTCCTTCTAATTCATAAGTAAAGAGACAACTACTTCAATTCAAATTAAATAATAAGAAATTAATACAAAATATTTCAAAACCATCCCAGAACCCGGTGTCACAAGTGCATGAGCAATTTCTAAGAAATAATATAATACAACATCCGTCCGGAATATAGTGGACAGAAAGTAAATACAATATACTGGAAGGGACTATACTAGCTGCGGGCCGCCTCGAATAATGCAACTCACCTAGTCCCCAAATCATCCGTGCTGCTACGCCTAGTAGGCCATTAGAGTTACATATACCTGTGCAACAAAAATGCACAGAAGTGTAGTATGAGTACGAAAACAACGTGTACTCAATGAGTATCCCGTCTAATCTCGAAGAAGTAGAGACGAGATGGTTGACTTCGACACTTACTAGTGGTCCAATAATGATGTCAACAATTCATTAAATCGTGGACTCTTATAAACATGATTATTAATCCAATAGGAGGAAACAAGTAAACAATTATTTCTTTAATAGGAAGTTTCCCAAAATTCCTTTTCATTATTTATCCAAATATTCTCAAGCCATGAAGAGGCAATAACAACTTCAATAAGTTCAAGGCAGCAATACAAGCATGCGCAAATCATGCCGAGGCGTACGGCCCGCTCCAACAGAAAATAAACTGTGCACTGCCGAGGGTCGAACGACGCGAACCATAGATGCATCTATTACCCCGCTCGCGAACTATCCATGCGACGCGGTCAACATGAAATAAACAATCCCCCTGCTCGCGAATCATACGTGCGATGCAGGTACACATAGAAATACATGCTCAGATAGCCAATTAAGAATTTATCGGGGAATATTTATTCAAATAAAAGCCACTTTCTCTTTTAACAATGTAAGAAAAGAAGTTTAAACCTTTTTGAAATTATTTATTAATTTGATGTGGTTTAAGCAATTCGAGCTGTCAATAAGTTTACAATTCATCCAAGTATAGCATGCTTTTGGGTCCTAGAACACCCGGACAATAGCATAATAGTAGCTATGCACGGACTCTCGTCACCTCGTGCGTACGTAGCCCCCACAAATAGGAGCACATAACCAATTAATTCACCTATGGGGACAATTCCCTCTTACAAGGTTAGAAAAGAGACTCACCTCGCTCCGAAGATCCATAACCGGCATTCCACGCCCTTCCGAAGACTCGAACCGATGAACAAAGCTCCAAAGCTAGCCAATAATGATACCAATCCATTAATATATACTCGATTATTTATTACAACCCAATTTATAACAATTCCTAACCCCGATCGAAAAGTTGACGAAAATGCCCTCCGGCCCACGTGCCCGGATTTCCAAAATTTTCGAAGAATAAGTTTACCCATAGCTTCACGAATTCAAATATATAATTTTCTCTAAATTCCATATCCAAAATCGTGGTCAAAATCCAAGAACACTAATTTTCTAGGTTTTCCCTCAAACCCCAATTTTTCTACAAATTTCCTTGTTTAAATCCATATATAAACCTTGTATTTAACTCAAAACTAGCATAAATTACTTACCTCATGATGAATGACGGAACCCCTCTTCAAAAGCTCCAAAAATCGCCCAAGCCAAGAGAAAAATGGGTGAAATGAACTCAAATCCCGATTTTAAACATTCTGCCCAACCTAGGTCCGCCCTTCTTCGCGTTCGCGGCCTGTCGCTCGCGTTCGCGAAGGCCAGTTACCCAGCCCCTTCGCGTTCGCATACCAGGCCTCGCGTTCGTATAGGCCAATGACCCCAGGCCCAGTTTTCCTTCTACGCGTTCGCGATCTCTCCCCCGCGTTCGCGTAGTAGCTCCGCCCTCTCCTTCGCGTTCGCGACTTCCTCTTCACATTCGCGAAGGCCAAATCCAGTAGCCTCCCACTTTCCTCTTCGCGTTCGCGAGTCTCTTCGTGTTCGCGAAGAAGGAAACCAGATACCAGCAACCAGCAGCAGCTTTTTACCCAAATTCGATCCGTTAACCACCCGGAATCCACCCGAGGCCCCCGGGACCCCAACCAATCATACCAACTAGTCCCAAAACACATTACGGACTTGCTCGAGGCCTCAAACCACATCAAACAACAATTAAATCATGAATCGACCTCCAACCCAAGCTTTATGAACTTTAGAATTTCAAACTTCTACTTTCGATGCTTAAACCTATCAAATCACGTCCGATTGACCTCAAATTTTGCAGACAAGTCATATTCGACATTACGGACCCACTCCAACTTCTTGAATCGGATTCCCACCCCGATATCAAAAAGTCCACTTCCGGTCAAACTTCTCAAAAACCTTCAAATTTCTATCTTTAGCCAAATGACATCAAAATGACCTGCGGACCTCCGAATTCACTTCCGATCGCGCTCCCAACCCCAGAATCACCATACGGAGCTATTCACAGACTCGGAATCCCAAACGGACATTGATAACACTGAAATGCACTTCAAGCCAAGCTTATGAAATTTCTTCCAAAAAAATCTAACTTCCACAATAGGCGCCAAAACGCTCCCGGGTTATCCAAAACCCGAACCGGGCATACGCCCAAGTCCAACATCATCATACGAATCTGCTGGAACCTTTAGATCCCGATTCCGAGGTCGTTTACTCAAAAATCCCGTCCTAGTCAATTTTTTCAACTTTAAGCTTCCGAAATGAGGATTCTCTTCCCAAATCAACTTCGAACTTCCCGAAACTCAATTCCGACCACGCGTACAAGTCGTATTACCTGAAATGAAGCTGCTCATGGCCTCAGACTGCTGAACGCCGCGCTAGAGCTCAAAACGACCGATCGGGTCGTTACATTCTCTCCCACTTAAACATACGTTTGTCCTCGAACGTGCTGAGAACTATACTGAAGTAGTTTGAAATCACTGTTTAACACCTCATGCACCTTCCCGTGCTACCACAACTCAGTTGAGCATATTAGCTCGATCAATTCTGAAGATATTTCCTTTTATTCAAGCAAATAAGCCTTAGAGCCCAATTCCAATATCCGGAATTCTATGCTAGGCCTGTTTCCAACATACGCTCATCATATCAATCACTACACGCAGTACCAAGACGTGACTGCATACCTTAGCTGAATTCACCCCTTGCACCATTTTACTCATAGGACCACAATAACATTCTCTGATCAATTTAATTGAAATTCCACGAATCTGATGCTCCCATTGCACCGCATGACATACATAGGTCTTGTTCTAACTCTTACAATACCGCCACGACGGAAGATAGGCGTAGAATTTCATAACCAATTGCTGAATCAATAAATCATTGGGTCTATACTCCTGACAAGAACCCTCACCTCACTCTGAACCAAATAATGGTCTTAGTTCCTTAATATACTTCATATACTCAGATTACACTGATTTCAAATTCAATGATCTCGTCTCACTCAGTACGAACTGCTCAGGCAATAAGCCACCCCGACATGACCAAAAGTCCCATATGATGCTACAATGTGCCAATAGGCTACCATATCGGACGCGGTATAAAGGAAAGCAAACTTTGAGAAGGAAATTCAACTACACCGCTCGCGAATCATACATGCGACGCGGTCGACTTAATTAAACAAACACCCCGCTCGCGAATCATACATGCGACGCGGGCACACAGCTAATACAAGCTTTCCTCATAAAATAGGAAACAAAACACATAAAAACATATACGGGGAACTGTACTCAGCTTCACACTGTTGCGGCGTGCAACCCGATCCGAACAACATAACCATGGCGGCGTGCCACCCGATCCACCCATAAAACTCGCATAAGGAGATACGCACCGAGCTAGATTGCTCATTTCAATAGTATACCGAATATCGGTCACAAGCACACTAAGTGCATAATTTCATCCCTGGGGAGACAAATAGCGCCCAAAAGCCACAAAACTCAAGCACAACTGAGGTGCGATATACGATTTGAAATCTTAAAAGCCATCCTGCTCATATAACATCATCTCTGCGCAGATCCTCAACACATAAGCAATTTCTCAAGCCGCCTCCCAACTCACACGGCGCGACGTATCACTACATGAAATATCTGACAACAAAATAACACCCTGACTACTCCTCCATAAGGAGCGCATTACTGAATTGAACACGCTTGGCCTGATATAGAGCCCATATTCACATTTGAATCCATCCACTGACCTCAAGTCGATTCTGATCGCACTGAACTAGGCTAATTACCTTTCAAAGGTCCATAATAACTCCTCTTCCGCTCATAGCACATAAGAACATCCATCATACTCGGAGAAATCATCCGCAGTCCACGACTCAATAGACTGAGTGCCCTCCAGGCATATATTCTTAAATCAACGATATTATCACAACCTTTATACTTGGTTTAAGTCTTTAATCAATCATGCGACTATCTGCCACACTTATACAATCTTCCTGTGGGACACACTCCCACAACTTACCATAACAATTAACTGGGTCGTACCTCCAAACCACCGGCCGCACTAACGCTGAAAAGCGATCAAGAATCATTAACCAGGATGCAAAGCCCTTTTTACAAAACACCGATCTCAGGTGACGCTGTTGACAAAACCAACTTACTTTAAACATCGAAACTCCTCTCCTGCTCATCCGAGCTCGTGACATCCTTGTCAACGCCGAACTGCTACCTTGATCTTCACTTCAAATTCCATACCACTCACTGCACTTAACATGCCAATATACGATAGAACTCGTTTTTCATCATAGCTTCGGAACCACTGTTAGATTGACACTTCATCATATAAAACTTTCCACTTAACTCACTTCAGGAGGACCATAGCAACACACATGTGACTTCTCATGACCGTAGAATATGAAAATCTCTAAGTAGTGGTCTAAACCACCATAGCCCTTCCGGGGTCCACCTCCACATAACAGGCCACAACGGTAGAATACTTTCTAAATAACACTAACTACGGCGGCCGACAAGCCTCGCACGCACCGTCACAATTCACTTGCATAACTTGATCGCGCTGAAAGAACTGATCATTACCAGCAACATGCCAATTCGACTATGGCTAACCAATCCCTCTTCTTCCAATTTGTCCTTGATTGCCATAGAAACAATGATAACCCCATTCAACACTTGACACACTCATCCCGAGTGGCCCTGAATCATGAGACCATGCTGTCTCAAATCCCACGAACCATTTCCTACCTCCCAATTGCTACATCGCAAGTCAAAACATCATAAAACATGATGTGCCTCTTCTCATAAGCTGCTATCAAGCTTGATTCTTAACCGTACCGATAGGCTCGAAATCATTAGGCATCACACCTCATCTTTTGAATTCACTAGGACCGTTGCTGAGAGCCACCCGCTCTGACTTGGCCTCGAATTTATTAAACTCCATGAATCTTCTATCACATGAATACCCTCTCAGCGAAGAACCCGGCCGAATCACTTCCCTTGGAACCCGCATCTATACAAAGCACGAATCCTGAATCCCTTCCGAATCTGAACATGAGCCAATAAGTCCAACCATAGCACACCTTTAACAATTCCTTTGCTCAAATTACCACTTATGTTCTTTTCCCGTAGCTGGAGTAACCCATCAATATGGTAATAACCAGAAACCTCGCAAGTAGTTAACCATGCAACCCAATCATAGGCGGTGGGACTCTCCCACTTAGCTTGAAGACATTATTACACAACTCTGGCATTCACCAGGACTCTTATCTCTTATTGACGTAACCTTGCGCAATCAATCGCCAAAATTCTCGGAATCTTACTGTAAAACCCCCCTTTTTATACTTTGAATCATCAACAACATTCGCACGACCGATCCATTCGCTGTATAACCAATAGAATTCTTCGCAGAAGCTTCGCCAACCACGCGACCGCTAACCTGCTCACAGGAATAACCCATTTGTAGAAATCACTTCCCAACATCTTCCAACGCTACTGCACGAGGTACAATCACTATGACATCAATGACACATTCTGAGTCCGATCCCGCTCTCCAGCTGCACAAGTCCATTCACCCCTCGTGGACATCAATTAAATTGTGCGGCAACATTCTTCCGATTCAAAGTTATGTTGTATCCTTCTTCATTCAAGCAGCTCCTTCCCGTTATATCAAATCTTCTGCTGCATAATGGCCCATACTTCAAATTAAATCCGTAGACCCCAATCACCAATCACTAATATTCTCAAATCACTCCAAACTCTCCTTAAGGTACGTGGTCATCTCACTGCAAAGCCCATATGCAACTCCGCCACTCTCCAACTTTGGCGGAACTCATCCCTTTAATCGACTACTCGACCTTTGCCTCTTATACTTGGCCTTATGGAAATTTTAGCCACCGCCTGACACTTCCCACATGCCTTTCCTCATCCTTTACTGCTCAGCTGCTGCCTTAAATAAAATCTACCTTCGTGGAACTTGAACCCACAATTGCTGCTAACTTTACACCTTTCGGAAGATCATCTTTCTCATACCGTCGACATTAGAAACACCGATTCAACCCTGAACTACAGCATCTTGCAATATTTGACAACCGCATTTCTGATACTATTTCACAATAGCTTGCCCCAAAGGCAAATTGTAGAAGGTCATAACACCGGTGAACTTAGTACGTTCAATTAGGACAGCGACACCCCATCATAGAAGAAAGCTCCACCACGCTCGCAAATACCAAGTCTCATTACTCTACCAGCCCACATCCGACCATTCTTAGTCCGATTGCCTTTCACCTGCCGGGAATAAAATACTGAATCTCTAGATTATGCACTGAGTCAACCTCCCTTCAAGTCATTCACCGCCCCGACAGGTAGGCAAATATCATATCATCATAACAATACTGCGGAACAATAGTTTATAGCATCATGGAAACTTGTGCCTAGCCTCAGAGCTCTCAGAAGTACTGCTACTGAGCTGAAACAACAGAATATCCTTCCACAAGGCAACGATAATAGCTCAGACGACTATACGGGGAGAAACACCCCGCACTGCATCGGTAGTACCATAAAAATTCTTCAATTATCGATTTATAAGAAGCGGTTCGCGTCGCACATGATTGAATAGGAATGAATCAAAGGCATACGCCTCCAAGGATCAAATCGCACGATAAGGAATCAAGAAGGGAAGTACTCCTAACAGTCCTGCAGCCTCCCGAGGATAAGAACAGACGTCTCCGTACCGATCCGCGAGACTCTACTAGACTTGCTCATGACTCGTGAGACCCTAGGAACCTAGTGCTCTGATACCATGTTGTCACGACCCAAAATCCACTAAGGGTCGTGATGGCGCCGGACACTGCTATCAGGCAAGCCAACTAAAATACTTAATTAGATTCCAATTTAGACAATTTTGAAAACCCAGATTTTCCTTCTAATTTCATAAGTAAAGAGACAACTGCTTCAATTCAAATTAAATAATAAGCAATTAATACAAAATATTTCAAAACCATCCCAGAACCCGGTGTCACAAGTGCATGAGCAATTTCTAAGAAATAATATAATACAACATCCGTCCGGAATACAGTGGACATAAAGTAAATACAATATACTGGAAGGGACTATACTAGCTGCGGGCCGCCTCGAATAATGCAACTCACCTAGTCCCCAAATCATCCGTGCTGCTACGCCTAGTAGGCCACTAGAGTTACATATACCTGTGCAACAAAAATGCACAGAAGTGTAGTATGAGTACGAAAATAACGTGTACTCAATGAGTATCCCGTCTAATCTCGAAGAAGTAGAGACGAGATGGTCGACTTCGACACTTACTAGTGGTCCAATAATGATGTCAATAATTCATTAAATCGTGGACTCTTATAAACATGATTTTTAATCCAATAGGAGGAAACAAGTAAACAATTATTTCTTTTATAGGAAGTTTCCCAAAATTCCTTTTCATTATTTATCCAAATATTCTCAAGCCATGAAGAGGCAATAACAACTTCAATAAGTTCAAGGCAGCAATACAAGCATGCGCAAATCATGCCGAGGCGTACGGCCCGCTCCAACAGAAAATAAACTGTGCACTGCCGAGGGTCGAACGGCGCAAACCATAGATGCATCTATTACCCCGCTCGCGAACTATCCATGCGACGCGGTCAACATGAAATAAACAATCCCCCTGCTCGCGAATCATACGTGCGACGCAGGTACACATAGAAATACATGCTCAGATAGCCAATTAAGAATTTATCGGGGAATATTTATTCAAATAAAAGCCTGTTTTTCTTTTAACAATGTAAAGAAGTTTAATCCTTTTTGAAATTATTTATTAATTCGATGTGGTTTAAGCAATTCGAGCTGTCAATAAGTTTACAATTCATCCAAGTATAGCATGCTTTTGGGTCCTAGAACACCCGGATAATAGCATAATAGTAGCTACGCACGGACTCTCGTCACCTCGTGCGTACGTAGCCTCCACAAATAGGAGCACATAACCAATTAATTCACCTATGGGGACAATTCCCTCTTACAAGGTTAGAAAGGAGACTCACCTCGCTCCGAAGATCCATAACCGGCATTCCACGCCCTTCCGAAGACTCGAACCGATGAACAAAGCTCCAAAGCTAGCCAATAATGATACCAATCCATTAATATATACTCGATTATTTATTACAACCCAATTTATAATAATTCCTAAGCCCTATCGAAAAGTTGAAGAAAATGCCCTCGGGCCCACGTGCCCGGATTTCCAAAGTTTTCGAAGAATAAGTTTACCCATAGCTTCACGAATTCAAATATATAATTTTCTCTAAATTCCATACCCAAAATCGTGGTCAAAATCCAAGAACACTAATTTTCTAGGTTTTCCCTCAAACCCCAAGTTTTTTACAAATTTCCATGTTTAAATCCATATATAAACCTTGTATTTAACTCAAAACTAGCATAAATTACTTACCTCATGATGAATGACGGAACCCCCTCTTCAAAAGCTCCAAAAATCGCCCAAGCCAAGAGAAAAATGGATGAAATGAACTCAAATCCCGATTTTAAACATTCTGCCCAGCCTAGGTCCGCCCTTCTTCGCGTTCGCGGCCTGTCGCTCGCGTTCGCGAAGGCTAGTTACCCAGCCCCTTCGCCTTCGCAAACCAGGCCTCGCGTTCGCGTAGGCCAATGACCCCAGGCCCAGTTTTCCTTCTACGCGTTCGCGATCTCTCCCCCGCGTTCGTGTAGTAGCTCCGCCCTCCCTTTCGCGTTCGCGACTTCCTCTTCGCGTTCGCGAAGGCCAAATCCAGCAGCCTCCCACTTTCCTCTTTGCGTTCGCGAGTCTCCTTTCGCGTTCGCGAAGAAGGAAACCAGATACCAGCAAGCAGCAGCAGCTTTTTAACCAAATTCGATCCGTTAACCACCCGAAATCCACCCGAGGCCCCCGGGACCCCAACCAATCATACCAACTAGTCCCAAAACACATTACGGACTTTCTCGAGGCCTCAAAACACATCAAACAATAATAAAATCATGAATCGACCTCCAACCCAAGCTTTATGAACTTTAGAATTTCAAACTTCTACTTTCGATGCTTAAACCTATCAAATCACGTCCGATTGACCTCAAATTTTGCAGACAAGTTATATTCGACATTACGGACCCACTCCAACTTCCGGAATCGGATTCCGACCCCGATATCAAAAAGTCCACTTCCGGTCAAACTTCTCAAAAACCTTCAAATTTCTATCTTTAGCCAAATGACTTCAAAATGACCTACGGACCTCCGAATTCACTTCCGATCACGCTCCCAACCCCAGAGTCACCATACGGAGCTATTCACAGACTCGGAATCCCAAACGGACATTGATAACACTGAAATGCACTTTAAGCCAAACTTATGAAATTTCTTCCAAAAAATCTAACTTCCACAATAGGCGCCAAAACGCTCCCGGGTTATTCAAAACCCGAACCGAGCATACGCCCAAGTCCGACATCATCATACGAACCTGCTGGAACCTTCAGATCCCGATTCCGAGGTCGTTTACTCAAAAATCCCATCCTAGTTAATTCTTTCAACTTTGAGCTTCCGAAATGAGAATTCTCTTCCCAAATCAACTTCGAACTTCCCGAAACTCAATTCCGACCACGCGTACAAGTCGTAATACCTGAAATGAAGCTGCTTATGGCCTCAGACTGCTGAATGCCGCGCTAAAGCTCAAAACGACCGGTCGGGTCATTACAAGGGATCCCCCATTTGGCTTTGAACGTCGTGAGCGCCACAGCATCTATCGAGAAAGAACGGGCTCCGGATCATCCCCAGCTGGGCTATTGAAGTCAGTCCTTGACTTCCCTAGGTGGGGAACCACCTCATCTACCGTCAGAAAACAATCGTCCTCCACCAGAACCACTCCCTCTTCGAGTAGGGGTACATTGTTTTCCGGCACCGGAGCACCAACAACTCTATTAAGGTTAGAGGATGCACTAGCCATCTTCTCTTTGATTGCGAAAATCGGGAATGATAAGGGAAATATGAGAAACTGAAGGAGAAGAAGAAGAGCTGTGAAAGTCTCTCTTGAGCGATTGGGAAGCACATCATTCAAATGTAAGATTTTCGACATAAATGCCCTGAGCGGGAAAACCAAACGCCGCCATTTTGGAAATGGAAAAAGGCACGGGAAATGACGCAATGCATAGGAAACGTGCGCCATAATAACGCATGAGGAGTTTTAATGACATTCTGAACTAACGTGACGATCTGATGCAGCTCTCGAAACGTCATGACGTTACCTCGCCACGAGGAACTCTCCTCTCGCGCAAAGTGCTCAGATTTCTCACAACTTTCGAATCTCCAAAAAGGCGACCCCAATAGGTGGAGGGACTAACTGTATGGGTCGAAATCTGACCAGACGAGAATCTGCGTGAAGAGGAACGACAAGAAGTCACTTAGACCGAAGTCGTATCCATACAACGCTATAACGATACTCACCTCGGCCACGGCCGAGGTCGTGTATTCAAAACGCTTGAACGGCGAATTGGATGTTACGGCATTTCAGAGGATCAACCAATAGTACAGTCAAATGACTTAGGTATTATGGCTAATGACCGTTGGGTAAAAGAGAATACCTAGTATATAAATTAAGTGAGAGGGAGAAGAAGGGGGCTTAGAAGAGTCTCACATACAGACATATTGTCAGGGAAGGAGGGAGATCTTCGTTTCTTTCCCTCCGCTAAGGAGAAAGAAGCAAAGATGCTCAGATCCTCAGTACACATCATTAATCTCATCGTATCAAATGTGTGGGGGTCAACCTTGCTAAAGATCGGTGACCGTTTTTATCTATGTATTCTTCACTATTATGAAATGTTATGAAAATCACCATTCTTTTCTTACATAATGGGATTCAACTATGGTTATAGTTAAATCTTATGTTCTGCTGTGTTTGCTCATTCTTATCTTCTATCTTAGATCTAGGGTAAATTATCTTTGGCTAGGATTTACCTAAAATCTTCTTATTTAATCAGTTCAATATAAAGTCTATATCTTTTTGTCTAACAATACCCATATTAATTGATACATATTTTTAGTGGATTTGAGAAAATGGTTTAAAATGATTAATTAATACTATGGGTATAACAGGAAAAAAGAAATTGTCTTCTCTTGATATACTAAAAGTGACAAGTAAAAGTGAACGGAGGGAGTGTATGTGTGTGTGTATATATCTATATTATATTAAAAGTGGGAAGCCCTAAACTAAAAAGTTGAATTACTAAAATACCCTTTTACATCATTTTAATAACTTAATTATAAAAAGAAACTTATTCCTACGAAGAGTTGTCAAGCCAATGCTAAAAGTCACAACTATTCATTTTACCAATCTATCTATATTATATTAATAGTGGGAAGCCCCAAACAAAAAAGTTGAATTACTAAAATACCCTTTTACATTATTTTAATAACTTAATTATAAAAAAAAATGTATTCCTACGAAGAGTTGTCAAGCCAATGCTAAAAGTCACAACTATTCATTTTACCAAGCCAAAAATAACAATCACAACTATTCCTTGTAAGTAGTCAGTATACATGTGCATTTGTGTATGTGGTATCTTTCTCCTTCGTCCTTTATCTCTTAGTTTTCGTGTTCACACTTGGGGTGATATTGTTCTCATTTCTTTACTTTACTCAATTATATTTTAATATTTATTTTGATTCACTGTAATTAATAAATTAGTATTTATATTTCCACTGATTATTTATGTCCTTGCAAATTTCTGTCTTTAATTATGAGTATACAGTAACCTTTTCTTTTAATGAGTATGAGTATATTGTTTACTTTCATGTTAATAGTTTGTGAAGAATAATACCTATTTTAGTCGGCGGTTTATTGTTAGACCCCTTTTATATATTAAATTAGATATGTAACTAAAAAAAGTTGATTGTCCAACAATTTGATAGTCATTTTTCTTGGATTATCAATATAAATTTTATATATCCTCTATGTATGTTTCTGAATTCATCCGTTAACAAATAGTACCAAAGCAAATGTTTTAGTCTTTCTTTATGTGCTTAGGATCTGTCTTCGTTTGTGTATGTTCCTGTACATACAAAGAATACTTGGTGGGAATAGCTTTAACTAAAAAAATTTAAGGCATTCTGCATTATTTGTTAAGGGATGATAAAACAGTTCGAGTTTGGTAAATAAAATAAATCGTTAAACTTGTTTTGATATTCAGAAACTACCAATGATAATTTTTATCATAATATTTTAGATATTAATATCATCTAGTCTTTGCACACATTAATCTCCTTATCCACATTGTTTATAATGAAGTTCTGATTTACGTTCTTGCGAATGAAAGGAATAAATATTTTTTTGAAAGATATTCCGTATGAATTATAACTCCACTATTATCTACGGTAGTCTACAGACATATATGGGGCTTTTCTCTTAATTTATCTTACTTGATTACCTAAATTTTATTCAGTAAATAAAAAATGACTCATTATCCAATTCAATCCTTCATNATATCCAACCTCACAAATCGATTGGCCAAAGCCTGAACATCCAAAGCAAGCGGCCTCTGGCTGGCCGGGATATAAGAAAGACTACCCATGCTGGCAGACTTCCTACTCAATGCATCGCCCACCACATTGGCCTTCCCCGGGTGGTACAAGATAGTAACATCATAATCTTTCATCAACTCCAACCACCTCCTCTGCCTCAAATTTAACTCCTTTTGCTTGAACAAGTACTGAAGACTCTTGTGATCAGTGTACACCTCACACGTCATACCATATAGATAATGTCTCCAAATCTTCAAAGCATGAACAATGGCTGCCAACTCTAGATCATGAACCGGATAATTCTTATCGTGGATCTTCAACTGCCTCGAAGCATAGGCTATGACTCTGCCATCCTGCATCAATGCTGCACCAAGTCCAATACGGGAAGCATCACAATAGACTGTATAAGGCCCTGAACCTGTGGGCAAAACTAATACCGGTGCCGTAGTCAGGGCTGACTTGAGCTTCTGAAAGCTTGCCTCACACTCATCTGACCATCTGAACTGGGCACCCTTCTGGGTCAATCTGGTCATTGGGGCTGCAATAGATGAAAACCCCTCCACGAATCGACGATAGTAGCCTGCTAACCCTAAGAAATTCCGAATCTCTGTGGCTGATGTTGGTCGAGGCTAGTTCTTGACTGGCTCTATCTTCTTCGGGTCCACCTGAATACCCTCTGCTGATACGACGTGACCCAGAAATGCAACCGAACTCAACCAAAACTCGCACTTCGAGAACTTAGCATATAACTGGCTATCTTTCAGATTCTGAAGAACCACTTTGAGGTGCTGCTCGTGCTCCTGACTGCGGGAGTATATCAGAATATCATCAATAAAAACTATCACGAATAAGTCCAAATAAGGCCTGAACACTCGGTTCATCAACTCCATAAATGCTGCTGGGGCATTGGTCAACCCAAATGACATGACCAGGAACTCATAGTGCCCGTACCGAGTGCGGAATGCTGTCTTAGGGACATCGGATGCCCTAATCCTCAACTGATGGTAGCCAGATCTCAAGTCTATCTTTGAAAACACCTTTGCACCCTGAAGCTGGTCGAACAAATCATCAATCCTCGGCAGTGGATACTTGTTCTTTATCGTCACTTTGTTCAATTGCTGGTAATCAATGCACATCCTCATCGAACCATCCTTTTTCTTCACAAATAACACCGGCGCACCCCAAGGCGAAACGCTGGGTCTAATGAAACCCTTCTCAAGTAAATCCTGCAACTGATCCTTTAACTCTTTCAACTCTGGCGGGGCCATGCGATACGGCGGGATAGAAATGGGCTGCGTGCCCGGAGCCAGATCAATACAAAAATCAATATCCCTGTCGGGCGGCATACCCGGCAGGTCTGAAGGGAAAACCTCAGGGAACTCCCGAACAATAGGAACAGAATCAATAGAAGGGACCTCTGCGCTGGAATCACGAACATACGCCAGATAAGCTAAACACCCCTTCTCGACCATGCGTCGAGCCTTCACATATGAGATAACACTGCGAGTGGCATGACCTGGGGTCCCTCGCCACTCCAAACGGGGCAAATCTGGTAAAGCCAAGGTCACGGTCTTGGCGTGGCAATCCAAGATGGCATGATACGGGGACAACCAATCCATCCCTAATATGACGTCGAAATCCACCATGTCTAAGAGCAATAAATCAACACGGGTCTCAAGACCCTCGAACACTACCACACAGGAACGATGAACTCGATCGACCACTATAGAATCACCCACCGGTGTAGATACATATACAGGAACACCCAAGGCATCACTAGGCATAACCAAGTATGGTGCAAAATAGGACGACACATACGAATACATGGACCCAGGGTCAAATAGCACTGAAGCATCCCTATCACAGACCAGAATAGTACCCGTAATAACTGCATCTCAAGACTCAGCCTCTGGACTGGCTGAAAGAGCATAACACCGGGGTTGGACCCCACCTCCCTGAACCATATCTCTGGGACGATCGGCTGCTGGCTGGCCTCTACCTATGGCGGTCCGAGCTCCACCTCTATGATCTCTACCTCCACCTCTATGACCTCTACCCCCGCCTCTAGCTGGATGGGCGGCCTGTGGATCACCTGGTGCCTGAATCATGGGGCGAGGACCCTGCTGCTGGGAACTACCCGAAGCTCGAGGGAAAAATCTGACAATGTGACTCGGGTCACCACAACCGTAACAAGCCCTCAGCTGCTGAGACTGCTGACCCTGTCGACCTGAATGTCCTCCCCGGAAACTCTGAAGTGGCGGTGCACTGATGGGTGCTGGTGGTGCACTGAGAGACTGCTGATCAGAATAATGCGGCTGAGAACTACTACCGCCTGAAGTACCATGAGAGACCTGGAGAGCTGACTGAAAAGGCCTCGGAGGATGGCTTCTACCATAAGAATCTCTACCTCCAGACGAGGTACCACTGAATCTACCGGCATGACGGGGCCTCTTATCTGACCCATGACCACCTCCCTGTGCAAGAGCCATCTCAACTCTACGGGCCGCATTGGCCGCCTCCTAAAAAGAAATCTCACTCCCGGCCCCCATAGCCATCTGGAGACGGATCGGCTGAATCAAACCATCAATAAACCTCCGCACCCTCTCTCTCGGTGGAGAGTATAACAATAGCATGGCGAGCTAGATCAATGAACCGGGTCTCATACTGTGTGACAGTCATAGAGCCCTACTGAAGGCGCTCAAACTGCCTGCGAAGAGCATCTCGCTGAGTAACGGGGAGAAACTTCTCCAAGAACAACTCTGCAAACTGGTCCCAAGTCAGAGATGGCGACCCTGCTGGTCTGGCTAAACAATAGTCCCTCCACCAAGTCTTGGCGGATCCAGATAGACGAAAGGTGGCGAAGTCGACCCCATTGGTCTCCACAATACCCATAGTCCGAAGAACCTCATGGCAGTTGTATAAGAAATCCTGGGGGTCCTCTGAAGAAGTACCGCTGAATGTGATGGTGAAGAGCTTGGTGAACCTATCCAGCCTCCACAAAGCATCTGCAGACATAGCCGCTCCATCGCCGGTCTGAGTCACAATACACGGCTGAACTGCCACAGCTGGCTGAACCGCTGGAACCTGATCCTGAGGAGCTACCTGCTCCGGAGTACGTGTAGCAGGAGTATGAACCCCTCCTCCAGCCTGAGAAGTGGCTGGTGCTACTGGAAGCAAACCCGCTCGAGACGCTCTCCATAAAGCCTACCAACCTGGCCAAAGTATCCTGAAGAACTGGGGTGGCTATAAACCCCTCTGGGACCTGAGCTGGGCCCACCGGAGCTGCTAGGGCTGGAACCTCCTCATCATAATCAACATGAGGCTCCACCTCTGGGACTGCTGCTCGGGGCTGAGCTCTGCCCCGGCCTCGGCCTCTGGCACGGCCTCGCCCTCGCCCTCGCCCTCTGCCCCTCGTAGGAGCTACTGTTGGGGGCTCGGGCTGCTGCGCGGTAGAAGAGGAAGCACGTGTTCTCGCCATCTGTGAAAGAATAGAGTAGAAAGACAATCAGTATTTGAGAAACAGAATCGCACGACAAGAAAGAACAAAAGTGAAGGTTTCCGAACTCTGTAGCCTCTGGGGGATAAATACAGACGTCTCCATACCGATCATTCAGACTCTACCGAGTTTGTCCGTGAGTTGTGAGACCTATGTAACCTACTCTGATACCAACTTGTCACGACCCGGATTTCCCACCCCCGGGAGTCGTGATGGCGCCTACTATTAGGAGCTAGGCAAGCCAACTATTTATTATCTCTTTTAGCAAACCTCGACGTTAATAAAAATAACGAAACATTTAATAGAAAAACGGAAGTCTTAAATATAAATAACGGAAAGCAATGCGGAAGTTCAATAAAACTCTACCCAAGAACTGGAGTCACAAACTCACGAATGTCTAGAGAATGCTAAATACAATGTCTGAATAAAAACATAATTCTGTTTGTTCCGGTACAAAGGATAACAAACTAAAGTAAAGATAGAAGAGACTCCGGGCCAAGCGGACGCCAGTAAGGCTACCTCGGGATCTCTGGACTGAAGTCAGCTCCCAAAACTCCTACTGCTGTCCAAAAGCTGCTCCGGCACCGTGATCTGTGCAAAAAGATGCACAGAGTGTAGCATCAGCACAACCGACCCCATGTGCTGGTAAGTGCCTGGCCTAACCCCGGCGAAGTAGTGACGAGGCTAGACCGGACTACCAACAAACCTGTGCAGTTCAATATATATATATGCAATATAAAGGTATACAGAAATTAACCAGTCAAGGGGGAGGGGGAGCATGCTGTAGGGGCTGTAACAATTCAGGTATAAAATCAATAATTGAGGAATGAAACAGTACAACTACAATAGCAACGATAGTAGGAAATCAATAGTTGCACGGCACCATCCTTCGTGCTTTTACGCTCATTCTCACCCAATCAATCATATGAAGTGCACGGCATCACCCTTCGTGCTTTACCTCACAAAATGATGGCACGGAATGACCCTTCGTGCATAAACACTCATATCATGGCACGGAATGTTCCTTCGTGCATTAGTAATCAAAACAGGGCACGGAATGTTCCTTCGTGCATTAGTATTCATGTCACAATCGTGCACGGCATCAACCTTTGTGCTTTATCACTCGTCCTCACCCAAACAACAATCACAAACAATGGGGCGAGGGGATAGACAAACAGTAATAGAAGTCCCGTCAAGGGAAACACAAGCAAACAATTAAATCCCGGCAAGGGAACAACAATAATAACTTCCACATCCCGGCAAGGGAGGTAATCAATACACGAATACGGCCCGACAAGGGAGTAATCACATTTCTTTCTCTTTCTTTCTTTTCTTACTCAATAATTACTTTATCATTCGAGCCAACGCTCCAAAGAGTTCACAAAGCATAATTCTTTCTCGTACTCTTCACATTATATAGAGTTAATCAATTACACGAGGAAGAGTCACAACAAAATAGGAATAAACACAACATACGGACTCACGGTCATGCTAGACACCAGTGTATAGATACTCGTCACCATGCCTATACACCGTACTCAATCTATTAGCAATTAGCAAACAAGACTCAACTCCTATTCCCTCAAGCTAGGGTTAAACCAAACACTTACCTCAACTTCCACAGCTAAATCAATCCACAACGACCGCCTTCCCTCTTGAATTCAGCTCCAACTCAATCAAATCTATGAAATAACGACTTTACAACATTAATATTAGCTAAACAAATTAAACCCAATGCCTAAATATAGTTTTCTAAGCTTTCTTCCCAAAATTCCAAAAATCGACCCCGGGCCCGCTTGGTCAAAACTCGAGGTTCGAACCAATTTCATATCACCCATTCCCCCACGAGCCCGGATATACAATTTGTTTTCAAGTTCGACCCCAAAACGAGGTCTAAATCAAAGGAAATTGAAAAGCCCTAACTCTACCCATTTTCCCCCAATTTCAACCCTAGATTACATGATTTAGGCTTAGAAACTCACTAATTAATGAGAGAAAATGAAGGAAATAGGTGAGAAATTACTAACCCAATTGGTCTTGAAGAATGGGGGCTTCAATGGATTCCTAGAGCTTGGGGGAGAAGAGAGTTCGTGAGAAATTTGGAATAAAACCCGAGCTACTGTTCTGAAACTTTTAAAAAAAATCACTAGGCGTTTTTGTTCTATGCGTTCGCGACAGGAGTGTCGCGTTCGCGAATAAGGGGGGAGCTGGCAAGCTACGCGTTCGCGAGGGAAGGGATGCGAACGTGAAGAGGAAGCACTGGGGGTCCAAAGAATTGGCCTACACGAACGCGTTGACCATCACGCGAACGCGGTGCAGGAAAAAAACAAAGCATCGCGATCGCGATGGCCTAAACGCGAACGCGAAGAAGGGTTCTTTTGTGTAAAAATTGCAGAAAATCTGATGTCTTCCTAAGTTCAAAACCATCCCGAACACCTCCAAAAACACCCCCGAGCCCTCGGGGCTCCTAACCAAACACACACACTAACTCAACGACATCCTACAAACTTAACGGTGCGATTAAATCGCCAAAATAACATCATAAACGAGGAATCAAACCTCAAAATCATCACTTTTCCTTCAAACTTCATAAACTTTTATTTTTAGATATTTAGGTCCGAAACACGTCAAATGACGTCCGATTTCAACCAAATTTTACAGAAAGCGCTTAAACCACATATAAGACTTGTACCGGGCGCCGGAACCAAAATACGGGGCCGATACCAACACTTTCTAATCAATTTCCTTTTCAAATTTCCATATTAATTTCAGAAAAATAATTTCACAGAAAAATTCATTTCTCGGGCTCTAGACCTTGGAATTCGACTCCGGGCATATGCCCGAGTCTCATATTTTTCTACGAACCCTCCGGGACCGTCCAATCACGGGTCCGGGTCCGTTTACCCAAAATGTAGACCAAAGTCAACTTTAATCATATTAGTACTAAAATTCATCATTTTTCACACAGAATTCATATTTAAGCTTTCCGGCTATGCGCCTGGACTGCGCACGCAAATCGAGGCGACTGGAAATGAGGTTTTCAAGGCCTTGGAAGCACGGAATGAATGAGAAAACAGGTGATGACCCTTTGGGTCGTCACATTGGTGTTGATTAAGGAGTAGCAAGTTTTGGTCGTGAAAATACCTTTTGTATTAAGGGACCAAATAGGGATATCATTATTCGGATGTTTAACACGGATTTTGTTTTGGATATGGAGTCCTTGATATCATCACGAAGATTGAAGGATATATTATCAAGGTGCCACTGTTGGCCATCAAAAATATTCCTTAGTTTTAGGTGATAGTCACTTTTTTATAAGGGACCTTCTATAATGTTTCTAAGGCTACCTAGGTTAGGGATCCACTTGGTCTCCCAAATACTAGTGTTTTTAGTGTTAGCATAGGTATTAATGATGAGTTGAGCCCAAGGAGTGGTAGGGTTTGTAATGGTCCTCCAAGCAAGGTTAGCAAGAGTACATACGTTTCTATCTTTAGCTTTATGGAGACCAAGGCCTCCCATGTTTTTTGGTTGACAAATGGTTGATCGATTAATAAGGTGAATTTTTCGTTTCTCATTAGTAGAACCTCATATGAAATCCCTTTGAACCTTATCAATTTTTTTGAGGATGTTCATAGGGAGGAGGGTAAATTACATACAGTGGTTTGGGATTGAGTTTAGACAGGAATGAGAGAGAGTTGTCCGGCCTGCTATATTTACGAACTTTATTTTCCAAGCTGTTAGTTTGGCTCTCATTTTGTCAATGATAAATTGATAGTCTTTTGGTCTAGGGTATTTATTAAGGATAGGGAATCCCAGATAGGTGCCAAAGGAGTCACTCTTTTTAATTTCAAGAATATTGGTAATGTCATTAGTAAGAGTTGTAGGACAATTTGTGGAGAAGATAATTTTGGACTTGGTGGTATTGATATTTTGACCTGAGAGTTTACAAAAAAGGTCTAGACCTTTTTTAAAAGTATGGCTTGATTTATGATTTGCTCTGGCCATTAAAGTTAGATCGTCGGCAAAGAAAAGGTGAGAGAAATTGGGGCCTTTTTTTCCTAGGGTAATAGGATCCCAGTTTCTAATGTCAACTTGATGGTTTATGTAGCGTGACAACATTTCAAGACAGAGAATGAATATGTAAGGAGATATAGGGTCAGCTTGCCTAATTCCTCGGCTAGGTTGAAAAAAGCTAGTAATAGAGCCATTTACTAGAATAGCTATAGAACTTGTTGAGATGCAATTTAAGAGAATTTTCTTAAATTTCGGAGGAAAATTGAAATAAGTTAGGGTGTGGTGCACAAATGACCATTCTAAACGGTCAAAGGCTTTCTCAAGGTCGATTTTGAGAATCATATGACCTTGTTTCCCCTTTAACTTATGAATTTTTGAAATAAGCTCTTGTATGATAATAGCATTATCCGAGGCCCTTCTATTTTTTATAAAACTAGCTTGGTAAGGGAAAATAAGTTGGTCAAGGAAAGGCTTAAGTCTATTAGCAAGGATTTTTGTGATGACCTTATAAATAGTATTGCATAGACCAATGGGTCTAAAATTTTTTAAGTTACTAGCATTGGGAATTTTTGGAATAAGGCGCAAGTAAGTTTTGTTGAGATCATGGGGGATCTCTTGGGTTTCAAAGATGTCATGGCACAGTTTTGTTGCAGAGGGTCCAATTATATCCCAATATTTTTGAAAAAAGAATGGGTGTAGGCCATCCGGTCCAGGTGCTTTAAAGGGTTTAAAAGAGAAGATGGCCTTTTTAATCTCAATATTTAAAAGGGGATTATCAAGGCTGTTGAGAGTTAAGCCATTTTGGGAGATATTTTTAAGAAGACTAATTCTACTAGAATTATCATGGGAGGTGGTAAACATAGAATTAAAGTAATTACAAACGTGGGAGGTGACTTGATTAGGATCATTTATCCAATTCCCAGCATTGTCTTTGAAGAAATTTATTTTATTTCTTCTTTTCCTAATAGTAGCCGAGATGTGGAAAAATCTGGTATCAGCATCTCCCTCGTTAAGCCATGAAACTCTTGACCTTAACTTCCAGTAATCTTCTTCTATTAGTAAAAGATCATTGTAGTCCTTTTTTAGGTTAGTGTGAAGGTTTTGGAGGAAAATACTATAAGGGTAATGTTTTGATTTTTCAATCCCTTGAAGCCGGGCTAGTATCTTCCTTTTTTTACCCATAATATCACCAAAAGTTTGGTGTTTCCAAATCTGTACTTTTTCCTTAAACAAAATACTAGCCCTATTATAGTCATTATTAGACCAATTTTCTTGGACTAGGGTTTTGAAGGAAGGGTGCTTACACCAGTAGGTTTCAAGTCGAAAGGGGGGTTTATAAAGAGCATTATTTTTAGGAATTAATTCTACTAGTATGGGATTATGATCCGAGTGGGTTTTGGGCAAGTGAATAATGAAGCTTTTGGGAAAGAGCTTAATCCAATCCTCATTCCCTAATACTTTATCCAGCCTTTCCATAATTAAACCCTTATTTTTGTGTCGAAGGTTAGACCAAGTGTACTTACACCCTTTATATCCTAAGTCAATTAAATTACAATTATTAATCTTAGACCAAAGGTATTTAGCCCTACTATCTCGTATACTGTTGCCACCAAACTTCTCATTTGAGCAGAAAATATCATTAAAGTCTCCTCCTAATAACCAAGGTCCATTGTAACTATTACTAATGCTTTCCATGTTATCCCATATTTTATTACGAAGAAGTATATTAGTACTAGCATAGATAGCACTAAAAAGCCATTTTTGACGAATAGGGATTACCTCAATTGTAGCATGAATCTCCTGGTCCCTTCGAACAAAATTCTGAACTGTGACTATTTCGTGATTGTAAAGAACCACAATCCCACCTGCCTGGCCTTCCGTTGGTACTTCAATAAACTCCGTAAAACCATAATAATCTAGAAGCTCCAAGTGATTTCCCATCCTAGTTTCTAATAAGGCTACCATACAGGGTCTATGAGTGTCCACCATTTCCCTGAAGTTCCTTCTAAAGTTATCGTTGTTTCCTCCTCTAATATTCCAAATGATGATGTTAGTAGGTCTATTCATGGCAATATTATGGTTTTGGTTGGTTGGATTCCCATTCTCCCTCACTTTCCCTAGCACAGGGTTCCTCCGTAGGGATGGAACTAGGATCATGGCTCGATTGCCTACAGTTGGATCCTGTGGAGGTCTTATGTCCATCGAGCATTTGTATAATGCTAACGGGCAGCTGAGAACATGCCTCTTCTCTTGACTCTCCAAAAAGAGAAACACTTTTACTCCGTCGAGACTTGATATTTCTAGGACTCTTTCTAAGAGAAGGTTTAGGGGTTCCTCCCCCTCTTCCATTTCTGTCTTTACTGGTTCTGGCACATTTACTGGATTGTGGGGTGGGGATGGAGGTTGTTGTGGTATTTGAGGCTCCTGGACTGGTTGGGGTTGTTCCCATGGAAGAAATATAGGGTTCAGTTGAGAGAGATTCTCCGGCATGAAGAATGGCGTGTCCATTAGAGCATTCTGAGGATAGATGGGATTGAAGTGTGGAGGGAGATTCCACTGGTTCCTCATTGCATGGACCAGCTGGGGGTTCACTGATGGTGCTAAGGGTTGGAGAATGTTGTTGAGACATGCTTGGTTGAGGTAATTGTTCATGGCCAACCTCATGCCTTCTGTCACCAACTGAGCTAGATACTGGGTGTCGTGGAGGATGATAACTGAGTCCTGACCATTTATCTGGACATTGAAAGAGCATGCATGGCCCATCAAACCCATCTCCATCCATGATATTGGTTGGTAGTTTTGGGCTTGAGGTGGCTGAACATATATTATTTGGGGATTTACTGGTTGAGGTTGGAGAGGTGGGAGATTTTCCATGGTGATTCTAGTTTGACGAAGGATTTGGAGGAGTCTTTGTCTTCTCCTTAGGGATGATGGTAAGGTTGGCATTATGAACAGTGTTCAGGTTACTAAATAACTCTAAGTCAGGCGGGGGGGGGGGGGGAAGCTATTAGGTATTAGGAGAGGATTGGTTGATAGGGTAATGATTGGGGATGGCTTTTGCATGTCGTTTGAGTCCCCAAGAGAGGAGTTTATAGGCTGAGCTTCCAAATCCATTGCGTGTATTTGATTGTTAGCCATTTGGCTAGATTGTTCTTCTTTTGTTGCCATTTGGCTAACATGCTTAGGCTTTGGAGGAAAAGCAGATCTTGATGAGAGATCTTGCTTGATATTGTGGTTAACGGATGGTTTATTACTAATCTGCCCACTAGGAAGGGTCGTGTTATTAGTAGGGCATTGGTTTTTCATAGGGGTAATAGTGTCATTATAGAAGTTATTTTGCATGTCTATCTTAACAACTTTTTTTGTAGGATTAAAAATAGAAGACACGTTTGTGTCCAGCATGTCAATATCCTTAGTAATTTGGGATATTTGTTCACTTGCATGTGCTTTATTAAAAAAAAGATTTTGATTATTAATATTGTTAGTGGTTTTATTCAAAACCATAGGCTGTTCAGTTAAGATAGAAAAGTTATTTTTTGTAGGAAAATTGTTTTGATCCCCAAGTAAAGGAGTCGAAGATTGAAGATTGTTGGTATGGGGTGATGGGGTAGAATTTTTATATTCTTTTGTTTTATATTGTAATAGCTGAGTATCTAGATACTTACCAGTGTTGGCATTGAAAAGCTTGACAGAGATACCTGGGCCATTAGCTTGCTTAATCGGATTTGCAATAGGTTGTTTTTGGGGGCCTTTTGCACCTTGATGTCTTCTTTTGGAAAAAGAAATTGTTGTCCATTGTTCTTTTTCCCCATTATTTGTAATTGTTGATAATTCCTTGGTTGTATCTTCATTATTGTTATCCCTATTCCTCTGATTAATAAAGGAGCATTGTTGTGCTATATGCCCCAATCGTCCACAGTTTTTACAAAAAAAAATTTCACCTTCGTAGTGTATTGCTTGTTTGTGGTGGCCACCATAGATGAATGGTTGAACTGGAACTTCCAATGGTAATTTCACGCATAATCTTGCATTACGACCTCTCAGAGTTGTTGATGTGCAAGCATCAATTTTTAGGAGACGGCCAATTGCATTACCAATTTTTTCCAGAATTTTTCCATCGTAAAATTCTGTAGGTAATTGAGGAAGTCTAATCCATAAAGCTGAGTTTGTGAGCTTTTCTTGAGTGACAATAAAATTTGGTTTCCATCTAGCAATAGAAAGAAAATGCCCGTTGATGAACCAAGGGCCTTGATGCATTGCCTTGTTCATATTTTCCTTTTTCTTGAATTTGATTATGTAATAGTCTGCTCCAAGGTCAATCAGTTGGAAATCCTCAGTTGGTTTCCATAGCTCTTGAATTTTTTTCTTTAGATAGTGGTGTAACATATGTTTGCCCACTAGCTTTATTATGATGGAATTTTTCCATGGCTCATAGATTCGTACCTTCCCCTCATCAGAGAGTGTTATGAATTTGATGCCTTTGAGGTTGGTAAGGATGGTTGATCAACTACTTGATCATCTGGATCCATCATTAGAGGGTCTATATCTTGATGATTTTCTACAGTGGTGAAGAGCAGAGGGTTTGAAGTAGTAAGCATCTCTTTGAAGCTAGGTTTGATCGTGGTTTGATCAATATCTGGGGGTTTAGGGGGTATTGTGCGTTGTTGTTGTTCATAGGGTTGGGGATCCATTTCCCAGACACTAAAGCAAATTCAAAATTATGACCCATTGAGTCATCAATTCCCCATTTTTTTCATTTAGCCTTTTCTTTCATAAATAAATAATACTCCTAATAGTTTGACCATACATATATCAAAGTTTTGAAAGTATCTTTTCATATTTGAAATATATATATAATGTTAACCAAAAAAAAAAAAATTCATTTTACGATTATTAACTGCAAATACTGATCTTATTCATTTAAAATGATTATGTTTGGACAATATTTGGCTGAAGTTTGAAAAATTAGTATTCTGCATTAAAGTTGAAGTTGGGATTATTTGATATGAATTTCACTTAGAGAAGAAGTTAGAACCTTTATGAGAAAACATTACATCCTTTGAGATACACAAACAAAATTTTTAGGTTCAAAATTTTTTATTCAAAATTAAAATTAAAATAACAAATAAAATTATAAATTAAATATATAATTGCAAATATTGTGTGTCCAAATGCCTTTACAACTAAAGAAATTCTTAAAGTATGCATATGATAAAAGTTCAGTATATTGCAATACAAACTTTATAATAATGATATGAGATAAACGTGCAACGCACGTTCAGAGAGACTAGTGTGTGTGTATATATATATATATATTCAGCGTCCGTCATTTGATCAGACCATTGTTGCATTGCCACCGTTGCCACACCAAGAAACAATCCTTCAAGAGTTGGAAACAAGCAATGGCTTGATTTGCTAGTGTTTCTCTAGCTGCCATGACAAAATTAACCCTTTTCCCTTTGTGAGTTTACGAATCCTTGAGGCAGTTTGCATTTTTCGGTTTCTCTTACAACCCAAGGGAAATTCCTGTCGTGTGAATAATTTTCAGAAGCAATTCTAATTATCATTACTAAATATTTACTTGTTAAAGAAAGTTGTTTTCTCTTCTTGAGCAAAAGAACGTGGAAGGTGGCGGTTGGAAATGCAGCAGTTATGAGGAAGTAGGAGGCAATATGGTCCGATAGTGCAAAATAAATATTCAGTAAAAAATTCACTCAAAATAATTGCAAGTTGCAGCGGAATCTCTGGCATTACTCCTCTCGTTCCATAGCAACCTCATTTGTTTGCATTTAATGGAGGCCTGACTTCATTAAGCGTGTTTATTTTATAATTCTTAATCTGAATTATTCAAATCATGATCATTAAGTGTGTTTCTATTTTTAATTTCACAACCACTTAATAAGTCCGAATAGGTCTGAATGATTAAGATCTATAAAACAGACTTAATTTCATTAAGATGTTACTATAAAAATTCACGATTAATTACTGGTATTGCCCACAATTATCAACTACCACCATGCACCACCAACTACCTCCATACTCAACCACCATCATCCTCAAGTATAATCATTACCGCCATTATTATTGACTACCACCACTCACTATCCCACAATTAACAACTACCACGCTGCCACCACCACCATCCTCAATCATAACCATCCACCCCCTCATCTCAATCCACCACCATCCACCCCTCCACCATTATTATCCAGAACAACCAGTACCCATCACTTGAACTACCACCACCATTATCAACTGCAACTAGATAGAGAGCATGAGTCTTATTGTTATCTCCACTACTAGAATTCCGAAAAAAGCGACCAAAAAATGGCGACCAAAGTTGGTCTGTCAAGAAAAGCGACCAACGTTGGTCGCCAAGATGGAGAAAATAATTAAATAATTATTCTAAATAAATTAGCGACCAAGGTTGGTCACTAATGTGGTCAAAATGTGTCATGACCCAAAATCTAACTTTGGTCGTGATGGCGCCTATCGTGTTACAAGGCAAGCCTATTCCCAAAATATTACTACTAATTTGATTATAAGAATTTAATAAAATATTTCCAATAATTTAATTCCTGATAAACTAAACCAACTCTAAATATAAATAATATTAAATACGGAAATGAGTCCCAAACATCAGGGTATCACTAAGTCATGAGCGTCTAAAACTATGAACTAAGATATATAAACTGTCTAACTGTCCAAAGAAGAAATGATAAAAGGAGTAACAAGGTCCTGCGGATGCTGGCAGCTACCTTGCAGTCTCCAATTAAGGCCGGCCTGAACTCAACGATCACCGCGCTCTAACTCACCTGGATCTGCACATAAAGTGCAGGGTGTAGTATGAGTACAACCACCTCAGTAGTAACAGAAATAACTAAGGAAATGAGCACTAGTGATGAGCTGAGCAAAATAGTCCAATTATTTATTTTTCACAATTTTAAAAATAACAGGAATAAACAGGTAAATTCCATAACTCAGTAAATGCCACAAAGAAATTTAACAGATAAATGCAGCAACAGCAAAAGTAAATGCAACCTCACAACAATGTCACTCCATCACTCAGCACTCGCACTCAGCACTCAACACTCAACATTCAATACACTCAACACTCTGCGCTCACTGGGGGTGTGTACAGACTCCGGAGGNTTCTTATCAAGGTCTTGTCCTTTCCCAAGATTTAGCATCTATTTAGAGGCCTAAAAGCATATTTCTATAACTGTAGTTCTCAGATACGGTAATCCATCCACGGATGTCAAAGAAGCTCAAAATCGAGGGATGAGAAAACAAGTTTTTGGCAAAAGTAGACTTACCAATGCCGCCCATACCAGTAACAGAGATGACTTCCAGTTCAGGCGAGCCACTCGTGAGTTGACTCAGCAACTTTTCTTGTTCAATGTTGTACCCCACCATATCGTTCTCAAGGGTCGAAGCATGCAATCGTGGTGAACTTGAATCACTAAGTGAGGAATTTCCAGCTTGCGAAGTGTTATTCTGAGTGTGCTTGATGAGCTCATCCTTGAGGGAATCAACATTTTCAATACCTCGTTGTAAGATCTCAAAAAGACTCTCGAGGGCTTCCTTTTGATGGAGTCTGTCATGTTGTTCGTCCATTACCACCTTCATCTGCGATTCAACTTCATCTTCTGCTTCATTTGCTATTTGTCTGACTTTTGCGTGCAAATTCTTCGTTTGTTCATCAGCATAATGGTCAAGAAGTTCATGCAGAGAATCAACCTTCTCGTGGAGTAAATTCAAACTTTTCACATGAGTGTCCAATAGATCTAAGTTTGATTGCAAAAGCTGAAGTTGGTCTATTGTTCCCATTAGAGAAGTCAATGCAACATATGCAGCCATCTCTCTCTGTAATTCTGCAGTAAAGGAATGAATTATTGGACTAGGTTGACACTTAAAAATGACAGATATGGCAAACACTAACATAAAAGTTGTCATTTGTGTTATAAATATTTTTATTTGAATATCGTTTTCCTAATATTGTGTTACCTAGAACAGATATAGAGCACAACTTATGGATTCACGAGAATGCAGTAGCTTTTGCACAGTCCGTGTATATATTATTAAGAAACACTAAATATATGCAGATATTTGACTGTTAAGAGGGTTATTGTCGTATATTAACTTGAGATTGTTGTACCAACCGATAAAACTTCAAATCCTCAATCGACTGTGACGGAAAGCAATTAGCCAGTCAAAAGGCACCTTAACTGTCAACGGCTATATATAACAATTTTTTAGTACCAACTTGCAGCATTAATTAAGGGATAACCTTCAACATTGATTCTGCATATGTATTTTTAATTCTGATTTTGCCAATTCAACCAGCAAGATAAGTCTAAACAAATATAAGCATTAATCAAGAGGCAACACTTCAATGAGAAGTCAAGATTTTAACATAAAATTTTATCCAAGTATAATTTAGCTAAAGTTAACTGGCGTGCTAAATCTTTAGAACTACTAGCTAACTGTAGCAATAATTAAGAGATAGCAAATTTAATAACAGTTTTTATTTAACTCCTTATGATCTTTTAAATTATCTAGCTACAAGCTGTCTTTTTCAGGTAAAAAAAAAAGAAGAAGGAAAAATGAACCTGCGTCGACTGCTAGGAGAAATTTTTATTCAACATGTGCACAAACTTACAGATTTGGCCATACTTGCATTGCAGTACTAGCAAGAGCTAATATTTTGCTCTAATGAATTTAAAGGCAGAATTTGTACCAGATCTTTGTTAATAGGCGCTAACAGAGAAAGAATGTAATCGGAATTGGAAAACTTGGCGGTGGCGCAGCCATCAGCAGGTGGAAGCATTGCCGGAGATGGAGTTTCTTTCTTTCCTTTTAATCCAAACAAGTGTCGCGCAGCCACGTGTCATTTTAGGAAGGTAATTGTTTCACTTTTTTTTATTTTTTTTATAAGTTTGGGTGTGTAAAAGGTTGTTGATGTTCGACCAAAAATGCATATATTTATCTATTGTTACCTTACGTTTTAGTACTTTTAATCGTCTTTTGAGTGTTAACTATATTACATTATGCTTAATATTATATTTTAGTTGTGTAGAAATAAAATGGTATGAAAATGAAGAGATTTGAAACAAAATTGGATTAAAGGCGGAAGAAAAAGAAAAACAATTAAATGAATAAAAATGGGGGGACACCCTTTGAGTTTTGTCCCCCAATTTGAAGACAAGAAAAAGGATATTTAGTACAATTGCATTTAGAATGCAGTTGATGACGGGAACGCAGCAAAGGAACGTGAAAACTTATTGCTTTCAGCGCCGGGGCCGGCGCGAGGCGTTACCCTGGACGCTGTGTTACAATGATTTTTCTATTTTAATTAAAACAAGGTTATTTCGGTCCTATACGGTCCTAATTTATATATAAGGAGTCCTAAACCTAATTTTTTAACGTGGAGGAACACACCACGCTGGGAGTAGGCTTCTAACTAGTTTTTCTTCTCTTCTATTCTTTTAGTTTCATATTTTATTAGTTCTAGAGTTTTGGCGTGCTACATGAACTTTGTGGTTTGAAGTTTGAACTGTTCTTATTATTTTATCATATTGGTTTATTTATTCAAGGAATTTTTACCTCCTATAGCAAAGGTTAACACCTTATTTATTTTAAATAAATACCTAAAAATTATATTCTATAAATACCTTTTAATGTTTATAGCAAAATATCTAATTTTGGTTACCTCCTAACCTAAGCCACTAAATACGCTATTCAGTTACACTATTTTCTTTCTCTCTATATTTTGATACATGTCATTCTCTTCCCCCGTTCCCTGAAAATACGATGCTCAATCTCAATCCAACGAGAAACCCTAGCTCTTCCTTGGTGGTAAGACCAAGTTGTGTTCCTGGAATTAGAGAATCGTTTGATGGAAGTTGCCGTAGTCATATGGTGAGCAGCAGATGTGTGGCTCCGCGGTTGATGCTACCGCCGGAGTTTGAGGAGGAAAGCACCCTTTTGAAATTCTACAGATTGGCCGAAGGGGATGTCATACTCATACGGGTACAGGTTGATGAGCACCGAATGACGATCCCTGATGTCGATTCCGTTTGTGTGGGATCATTATCCAAGGTATGGATTGCTTGCATATAGCCTAAAGAATGTGATCTCTTCCTCTATCACCCACTTTCTGGGAAAATTATCCAGCTTCCATCCATTGAAACCTTTCCCTGTGTTAACGGCGTCATCCGTAACTTTTCAATCAAATTAGAAGCCCTGGTATTCAATTAATCGTGATGAAGAAGAAGATTTCTGTTAATATATTTTAATATATTTACAATGTATCGCGCTGTATTTCATTGTACTCATTATCTTTTTTTCATTGTAATTCAATGTATCTCGCTGTATTCCATGTATTTTATTGTATTCACTGTCTTTTTTTTTATTGTATTTCAATGCATCCCACTGTATTTTATGTATTTTATTGTATTCACTGTCCCGCTATACGCCCTGAATGTATTCATATATATATTTTTTTATTAATATAATTTATGTATTTAGATGTATTATATAATTTCTCTGAAGATTGCTATATTTTTGGGGTATTTTTCGGTTGAGAATCTTTTTTATAAGTGGAAATACAAAATTTGTGTGTGATAAACTTATAATTGAGTTTGTTGAGTTATATTAGGAATCCATTATGTTAATTGATTCACTTTCCGTTTAAAAACATTATAATCCCCTGTTTCACGCCGTGAATACTGTCGAATACAATAATCTGTCCAGCTGTAATCCCATGTTTCACGCCATGAATACAGTCGAATACACTCGAATACAACAACTGATTAGCTGGACTTCCCTGATTCACGCCTATTTTGCTATTGTATTCATGAATACAGTTGCTTAAATACATCTAATACATCTTATAACAATAGAAAATGTATCTACAATCCGTAATATAGCAAATGATATCTATAGATGGCTAATTAACAATAAAAGATAGTGCTTTATGAAAATTTCTCTTTATTCAATCTTGTGCTTTTTGATTGTTTGATCACCAATTGAATACTATCTATGAATCTAGGATTGAACTCGGGAGAGGAATTCCAGATTGCATATAAGATTGAGTAGAGCAAGATCTTTGTCACGACCCAAAATCTAACCTTGGTCGTGATGGCGCCTATCGTGTTACAAGGCAAGCCTATTCCCAAAATATTACTACTATAAGAGTTTAATAAAACATTTCCAATAATTTAATTCCTAATAAACTAAACCAACTCTAAATATAAATAATATAAAATACGAAAACGAGTCCCAATCATCAGGGTGTCACTAAGTCACGAGCGTCTAAAACTATGAACTGAGATATATAAACGGTCTAACTGTCCAAAGAAGAAATGATAAAAGGAGTAACAAGGTCCTGCGGATGCTGGCAGCTAGCTACCTTGCAGTCTCCAATTAAAGCCGACCTGAACTCAACGATCGCCGCGCTCTAACTCACCTGGATCTGCACATAAAGTGCAGGGTGTAGTATGAGTACAACCACCTCAGTAGTAACAGAAATAACTAAGGAACTGAGCAGTAGTGACGAGCTGAGCAAAATAGTCCAATTATTTATTTTTCACAATTTTAAAAATAACAAGAATAAACAGGTAAATTCCGTAACTCAGTAAATGCCACAAAGAAATTTAATAGATAAATGCAGCAACAGCAAAAGTAAATGCAACCTCACAACAATGTCACTCCATCACTCAAAACTCGCACTCAGCACTCAACACTCAACACTCAATACACTCAACACTCTTCGCTCACTGGGGGTGTGTACAGATTCCGGAGGGGCTCCCAAAGCCCAAGCGCTAAGCACGGACAACTCACGTGCTACCATATCAATACCTGGATCCACACGGTCAACTCACGTGCTACACAGACAACTCACGCGCTATGGTATCAATACCTGGACCCGCACGGTCAACTCACGTGCTACGCGGATAACTCATGCGCTATGGTATTAATATCCTCACAACCAGGCCCTCGGCCTCACTCAATCATGTACCTCACTAGCCTCACCATCATCAACAAATAAGGGGACACAACCCACATCAAGTATCACAGCATATTATCAAATAATAGAGACAGAGGCAGTATAATAATTTCTATGAATGAGTATAATTGATGTGAGCATAAATAAATCCTAAACATGATCTCTAACATGAAGGCACAGAAGTTCAACAACAAGTAAACACATAACCACAAATAATAGCCATTAGGCCTCACAGCCTCACGGGACGGACCAAGTCTCATCCCTCGTGGTGCACACCCACACGCCCGTCACCTAGCGTGGGTATCACCACCAAACAATCACATGATATCAATTTCTCCGGGTTTATACCCTCAAAGCCAGAGTTAAAACTGTTACTTACCTCAACAGCGTAAAATCCTACTCCGGGATGTCCTCATCCCTTGACTCGGTCTCCAAAAGCTTCGAATCTAACCATAATCAGAATACTACTATCAACATAGTCTAAAGAATCGAATTACACAATAAAAACTACATAAACATGCCAAAAATCCGAAATCGGTCAAAACTCGGCCCCCAGGCCCATGTGTCAGAATTAGTCAAAAATGGAAGAATAACAATCCTCATCCTCTCCCGAGTCTAACCATATAAAATTCGTCAAAATCGGACTCCGTTTGGTCACTCAAATCCTCACTTAAACTCTCCAAAACTCAAACCCTAACTCCCTCAATTTCACTTTGAAATCATCAAGCAAATCCCAAAAACGAAGATGGATTAATAAATTATAATCAAAATCGAGTAGAGAACACTTACCCCAATCCATATGGTGAAAATCGCCCAAATCCGAGCTCTCCAACTCAAAATATGACCAAATGAACAAACCCTAGTTTTGTATATTTTTCTACCAGCTATTCTGCCTCGTTTCTCAAGACAAACGATCCCGAAACTCGTATTTTATGCCTCCAATGGATTCCTTGTGAAATTCTAGTCAAGTTAGGCTTTTGAATCACTCAATTTGACCTTATAACGAAGGAGATATGTAGGTTTTAATATTTGCAAATAGTGCAGATTTTTAAATACGCTGTCAGTGGCAATTTCGTAATTCTTAGTAAAATAACCATAAAATCCTCATACGATGTCCAAATTCGACGATTCTTTTTGCTACAGGTCCGTAATTACAATACGGATCTAATGCTTCAATCAAAAAAGAAATTGGAGCTCATTTGTTCAATATGATATCATTTATACTTGAAGAAACAACGTCGAAACATAAGAAAAACGAGCGCAACATAATTCAAACCTATCTGAAACTCACCCGAGGCCCTCGGAACCTCAACCAATAATTCCAAAAAGTCATATATCACTACCCGAACTTAGTCAAACCTCCGAAATATCCAAAACAACACAAAAATACCAAATCAACCTCGAATTCAAGCCTAAGAACTTCTAAACTTCCAACTTTTGCCAATTCAAGCCTAATTCAACCACAAACCTCCAAATTATATTTCGGACACACTCCTAAGTCTACAATCACCCAACGAAGCTAATCGAATAATAAAAAACCAAATCCGAATTCTTTTACTCATAAGTCAACTTCCGGTTGACTTTTCTAACTTAGCTTTCTAATTAAGAGACTAAGTGTTCATTTCACTCCAAAACTACTCCGAACCCAAACCTACCAACTCGATACAACTCAACACAGCTGAACAACATATAAATAAGCATAGATGGGGGAAATGTGGCTATAACTCTCAGAACGAACGATCGGGTCGTTACAAAATGTTGACCGGACTGGTCAGACTTGCTTGGTCAAAGAAATACTCAAATTAGCGACCAACTTTGGTCGCTAATCTGGTACCCAGTTCTAACGTTTAACAATTATATTATTATTTTAAATATTATATAAAATACAAAATAAATCTGATTTAAATGTAGCGACCAAAATTAAAAATAACTTTTGTATTTACTATCTAAATAATATAAATGTAAGCCGGTAACACTTTTGTAATACAAGGAATGAATAGACTAAAATATACTCTAACATGCTATATATATATATATATATATATATATATATATATATATATATATATAAAAGAACATGAAGCGCTCGGAACACAGGGCCGGGTTCACTTAGGTATTGATACACTTGTAAATTGAATTAAAATCCTAAATTTATTGTAACGACCCGACCGGTCGTTTTGAGTCCTAGCGCTCCGTTCAGTAGTCTGAGGCCATGAGCATCTTCATTTCAAGTATTATGACTTGTACGCGTGGTCAGAATTAAATTTCGGGAAGTCCAGAGTTGATTTGGAAAGAGAAGTCTTATTTCGGAAGCTTAAAGTTGAAAGAATGAACTAGAATCGGAATTTTGAGTAAACGACCTCGGAATCAGGATCTGAAGGTTCCAACAGGTTTGTATGATGATTTCGGACTTGGGCGCATGCCCGGTGCGGGTTTTGGATAACCCGGGAGCGTTTTGGCGCCTATTGTGGAAGTTAGCATTTTGGAAGAAATTTCTTAAGTTTGGCTTGAAGTGCATTTCAGTGTTATCGATGTTCGTTTGGGATTCCGAGTCTGAGAATAGCTCCGTATGGTGATTCTGGAGTTGGGAGCGCGATCGGAAGTGAATTCGGAGGTCCGTAGGTCATTTTGGAGCCATTTGGCTAAAGATAGAAATTCGAAGGTTTTTGAGAAGATTGACCGGAAGTGGATTTTTTGATATCGGGGTCGGAATCCGATTCCGAAAGTTGGAGTAGGTCCGTAATGTCGAATATGACTTGTGTGCAAAATTTGAGGTCAATCGGACGTGATTTGATAGGTGTAAACATCGAAAGTAGAAGTTTGAAATTCCAAAGTTCATAAAGCTTGGATTGGAGGTCGATTCATGATTTTAGTGTTGTTTGATGTGGTTTGAGGCCTCGAGCAAGTCCGTAATGTGTTTTGGGACTAGTTGGTATGATTGGTTGGGGTCCCGGGGGCCTCGGGTGGATTCCGGGTGGTTAACGGATCGAATTTGGGTAAAAAGCTGCTGCTGGTTGCTGGTATCTGGTTTCCTTCTTCGCGATCGCGAAGGGAGTCTCGCGAACGCGAAGAGGAAAGTGGGAGCTGCTGGATTTGGCCTTCGAACGCGAAGGGGAGGCCAGAGCTGCTACGCGAACGCGGGGGAGAGATCGCGAACGCGTAGAAGGAAAACTGGGCCTAGGGTCATTGGCCTATGCGAACGTGAGGCTTGGTACGCGAACGCGAAGGGGCTGGGTAACTGGCCTTCGCGAACGCGAGCGACAGGCCGCGAACGCGAAGAAGGGCGGACCTGGGCTGGGCAGAATGTTTAAAATCGGGATTTGAGTTCATTTCACCCATTTTTTCTCTTGGCTTAGGCGATTTTTGAAGCTTTTGAAGAGGGGGTTCCGTCATTCATCATGAGGTAAGTAATTTATGCTAGTTTTGAGTTAAATACAAGGTTCATATATGGATTTAAACATGGAAATTTGTAGAAAACTTGGGGTTTGAGGGGAAACCTAGAAAATTAGTGCTCTTGGATTTTGACCACGATTTTGGTTATGGAATTAGGAGAAAATCATATATTTGAGTTCGTGAGTTCATGGGTAAACTTTGTCTTCGAAAAATTTAGGAATCCGGGCACGTGGGCCCGAGGGCATTTTTGTCAACTTTCCGATCGGGGTTAGGAATTATTATAAATTGGATTAATATGGGAAGTTTATCGTATATTAATGGATTTGCACAATCATTGGCTAGTTTTGGAGCGTTGTGCATCAATTTGAGTCTTCGGAAGGGCGTGGAATGCCGGCTATGGATCTTCGGAGCGAGGTGAGTCTCCTTTTTAACCTTGTAAGAGGGAATTGTCCCCATAGGTGAAATAATTGATTATGTGCTCCTATTTGTGGGGGCTACGTACGCACGAGGTGACGAGAGTCCGTGCGTAGCTACTATTATGCTATTGCCCGGGTAGTTAGGACCCAAAAGCATGCTATACTTGGATTATTTACGAACCTATTGATAACTTGAATTGCTTAAATCACATCGAATTAGTAAACGAATTTCTAAACAGATAAAACTTCATTTTTCTTAAATGGTTAAAAGAGGATTTGTTTTCATTGGATAATTACTCCGTGTGGACTTCTTGATTGACTGTCTGTGTGTTTATTTATGGAACGGGCCGAACGCCTCGGCAGATTAAATAGATGCATCTATAGGCGCGCCGTCGACCCACGGCAAGTGCACAGTTTATTTCTGTTGGATCGGGCCGTCGCCTCGGCATAATATGTGCATGCTTGCATTGCTTATCCTGAAACTTAATGAAGTTGATATTGCCGTTTTGGCCCGCTATAAACTAATAAAGATAACGAAAAGTAAATCTTGGAATTT
>NW_017671699.1:74039-90113 GCF_001879085.1 Nicotiana attenuata | reverse complement strand
CCACAATAGATAATTAACTCTTTGAAGGTTCGCAATGACTGAATCATGGCACATACTACCCTCTGACTAACCTTAGCTATTTTCTCACGGTCCATAACCACAAAGCCATCTAATCACGGAAACTCTCAGTCTCTCAATCCATAAAGCACACGAATCGCCATATCTGATCCCAGCTACACTGCCCGAACATCTAACACACATCCGATACTCGATTATTCCACGAGAGATACTCCTATAATTCTTCTGTGCTACCGAGCCAACCTAAATATCAACAGTCGATCCAACAAGAGAGTGCCACAATACTAATGAAGTATCCTTAATTCAAACACATTGCCCTTTTTCTGAAGTTTATACCCTTGTCAAGACACACCATTTAGTAATATCATTTACCTAATCGTCTGAAACTGCCGTGCTGTCTAAGAATTTATAACCTTCCTTTCAGAACTGAACTGTGACCTTACCCATGCCAATCTCAACCCTACACAACATACGACATATACCATGCCATCCTATGATAAGTATGAGAACTTCATAATCCCTTCCGAGCCACAATCAAATATATACTCAACTAGTCAAGAACTTTCCATTTGATCCCATCTAGGAGAAAATCACTATACATCTCATGCTCCTCATGCCAGCAGAAATCACACATCTCTAACCATGGTAGAAATTATCAAAAACTCTACGAATCCCCTTTTGCACAAAACCGAACCATCAGAACTGACTCCCTCTAACTCAACCAAGCTACAAGCAATCCAAACCTGAGAGTATTGCCACGAAACACCTGTGGAAACCCGCCGCTTCATAAGCACTCAAGAACCGATCATATCCCTTACCATGCCAATCCGGCCTACTACCAAGCTATCCCATCTATCCGAGTTCCCTTCTGACTCACCTTCAACTTGATATTCCTTCTTGCTATAACATCACAATTTCTCAACCTAGACTTACCACACGAGACCCAAGCACAAAACCACACCGTCTAAAACTCATAGGCCGCTGAATACTCTCTTAAATATCCCTAAAAGCACCACCTTCAAAATACTTTACTCCGAAGAGACTTCCTACGAATCTAAATCCGTTACCCTTATCTTCCTGATACTGACACATAGAATCCACAATTTACAGCAAATACCACAAGTCTTGATTTCTTCTAATGAAAATTCAGTTTCTGGCCACATATGCAACTTCACAATACCCAATTGTTAAATGTAGAATCTTGAACACATTAGAACCATTCTCGCAAGTCATCCACTCTACTCAAACCGCAATTAGCCCGATCAAAAGAATCGAACACCCTGTGCCTCATTAGCATTCTGATACCGCAAAATGTAGCCTTATCTCAATACAACCAAGTAACCTCCTGCTCTATGCACCGAGCATCTTTTACCAACACAACTCTAGACATCCCGTGATTTCTCCTTCCCCATGAAACATAATGTAACCTTTGTCGATATCTTCCTTTACTCGAGCCATTCTCGGTCTCAATTCCTGCAAGTCATAGCTAATTCACTCGCACGCCTCAAACTGGAACCAACATAGCACCTAACGGTGCAATCGACTGCTCACAGCAGACTCCCCCACTTGGCTCGAAGCCACAGATCGAGATACACTCAATAACTCACAACACTTTTACTCTATTGATGCCACAATACCATAGTGAGATTAAACTCAAATCATTTGTAAGCTTGTGAAAACACCAATCATCTAGTACTTTAAGTCTTCCGCAAATCTCGCATTCATCCCCACAACAGTTAAGCCCACTCTCTTAAGCGACCCAAAATTTCAAATTTCAACACGTACTTTTCAATTACACATGAGATCTTCTAACATACACATAAGGATCACACCACTTCAGAACACTCCGCAGGAGATAACCCACCTGCTTCGCCTCAATATAACATTTCTGTATACCTTCCACCGTCATACACATTACACAGTCACTTAGTCTTCCTGAGTCCGAACTCATACTGCAACATGAAATTTACTTCACCATCAACTTGGAAACTTGAAAAGATTCTTTGCACACCCATAACTCGCCGCTTCCAATTCATAGAATACATCTTGCACTCATAACATACTCATCAGATAGTTACCCAACCGACACTCCCACTAATAAGGACAATACCGAACATATAAGTTTAGAACACTTGCTCACACAATCAGCACCTCGGTGCTCAAGCCATAGGCAAAGATCTGGCCTCAAGTCATCCAGACTGGCCCAACATCAACTCACAGAGATCACATCTCGCCCCTCGATCAGGGAATCACAAGCCATCAAGTCACATCTGATACTGAGTGCTCATGCGCGCATACGAACGCGTGGAAGGAATTTCAAGAGTTACTTTTCAAGCTGAATCAAGGACGCACGATAAGAATTCAAGAATGTGAAGTTTTCCTAAAGGTTCCGCAGCCTCTCGAGGAAAAATACAGACGTCTCCGTACCGATCCGCGAGACTCTACTAAACCTGCTCATGACTCGTGAGACCTATGTAACCTAGGCTCTGATATCAACTTGTCACGACCCAAACCCCGCTCCGGTCGTGATGGCGCCTCTCGTGAAGACGAGGCCAGCTAGACCATTACAGAACAGCTCTTTTAGGCAGTTAGATAGTTCATAAGCAGTTTAAACATGACTTAATGATATTAATTAGCGGAAGTACAACCCAACACAGCCCAAACCGGGGTGTCACAAGTCACGAGCATCTATTAGAATATAAATACAACTACAAAGTCTAAAATATACAAAACAGGAATAATGAACGAAAGAGAGAAAAGCGATGCTGCGAACGCTGGCAGTCACCTTGCTAAACTCCTATAACTCTGCCTCCGATCTGCCAAAAACCCGCTACCGGGCGAATAAATACCTGCATCTGCACACGAGGTGCGGGGATTAAAGTGAGTACTCCAACTCAGTGAGTAATAAAGGTAAATAACAACCGAGGAGTAAGAAATCACGTATAGCAACCGACATGCTGTATAGAAGCAGTGTAAAATCCTTTGAGAAAAGCAGTGAAGCTGTGAAATCTTTAGAAATATCTTAGCTCAGTTTAAAACCTCTTTGGAAAATGACCTTTTTCAACAGTTACGCAATGATCGCAAAACAGTTAGTGCCGATAAGCACAGAAAATCCGCCCCTCGAGCACAAATACCACAGTATAACAGATAAAATGACAAGTAAATATGAAAGATGAACACATAGAAGTTCGCCCCTCGGGCAATATCTCAAAACAGTACCAGCCCCTCGGGCTCTCTCTCTCTCTCAGATCACTCTCAGAATAGTATCATATAGTAATCGCTGCGGCGTGCAGCTCGATCTATATATCACTGCGGCGTGCAGCCCGATCCATATATCGTCGACGGCGCTCACTGGGGGTGTGCAGACTCCGGGAGGGGCCCCTTACGGCCCAAGCCCAATATCAAGCAACCTCGTGGCATCATCTCTCGGCACTCGGCCTCATATCACTCGGCACTCGGCCTCACATCACTCAAGCCACCTCGTGGCATATAAATGTATCTCAGGCCCTCGGCCTCATATCACTCAGCATATCCTCACATATGGCCCTCGGCCTCACTCAGTCCGAAAATCATCACAATCCCCTCGGGCATTAGTAAAACAGTAGTTCTCAGCCCAAAACATCATCTAGAAATATCATTTAAGTTTCAAATCTGAGTAAAAGTGGCTGAGTTGTAAAAACAGTAGATATCAACAGGACTGAGTTCAAGTAATAATTCAAAACAGTGAGGAAATAGTGATAAACATCCCCGAAGGGTTCAAATAGTTGGCACGAAGCCCAAATATGGCAATCAGCCCAAATCATGATGATAACAAATAAGTTTCAGTCAAATACGCGGTAAAAATCATCAATCGGGACGGACCAAGTCACAATCCCCAACGGTGCTCTACCCCACGCTCGCTATCCGGCGTGCAAGTTACCTCAACATAGCACTACGATGTGCAATCCGGGGTTTCAAACCCTCAGGATATCATTTACAATCATTACTCACATCGAACCGACGAAATCTCTAGCTCGCGACGCCTTTGCCCCTCAAATCGGCCTCCACGCGCGTCGAATCTATCCAAAATCAGAGCGAATACATCACAATACTCTAAGGGAACAAAGCCCAAGTGAAAACAATCAATAACGGACACAAATCCCGAAATTACCAAAACCCGAGCCCCGGGCCCACTTGTCAAAACTCAAAAATTTCCACATCATTAGGTTCCTTATCACTCCACGAGTCTATGCATATAAAGAACACCAAAATCGGAGTCCAAATGACCCCTCAAATCCCAATTTAAAATTCCAAAATTCCAAGCCCTAGTTCTTCCATTTTTGTTCAAGTTTCCATGAATTTCTAGCTAGATTTCACAATAGAATCACGTTTTAGGTTCAATAATCTTACCTCCAATCGCTTCTCCTTGAATCCCTCTTCAATCTCCCTCAAAGAGCTCTCAAAATGATCAACTATGGTGGAAAAATGGCTCAAAATCGCGGATGAAATGTTTTATAACTTTCTGCCCAGCACTGAACTTCCTTCATCGCGATCGCGGCCCAAGCCTCGCGATCGCGAAGAGCAAAAATTCCAAGACTCAAAAATGTACTATGCGAACGCGAAGCCTTTACTGCGAACGCGATGCTTGATTTCCCAGATCTATGCGAACGCGACCACACTGATGCGAACGCGAAGAGCAAAACACTGGACCCCCAATTACTTATACGCGAACGCGAAGCACAAGCTCAGGGCCCTCCGCGAACGCGAGACCTCAAAAGCGAACGCGAAGACCAAACACAGGCCAGCCCAAATTCCTTCTACGCGATCGCGACTGGCCCCACGCGATCGCGAAGGCCAATTTCTCTGCAACATCTGCACAGCAATTTCTGCAACTCTCAAAGCCAAAAATGGTCCGATTGACCACCCGAAACTCACCCGAGAACCCCGGGACCTCAACCAAAAGCACCAACACATCCTAAAACCTCATTCAAACTTTTTCCAATCATCAAAACACCTCAAACAACACCAAATCCATCAATTCACATCGAATTGAAGCCTAAGTTTTCTAAAAACTTCCGAAATACGCTTTCGATCAAAAACCCAAACAAACCACGTTCGAATGACCTGAAATTTTGCACACACATCCCAAATCACATAACAAAGCTACAGCAACTCTCGGAATTCCATTCCGACCCTCGGATCAAAATCTCACCTATCAACCGGAATTCGCCAAAATACTAACTTCGCCAATTCAAGCCTAATTCTACACCGGACCTCCAAAACCAATTCCGATCACGCTCCTAAGTCATAAATCACCCAACGAAGCTAACCAAATCATAAAAATTCCGATCCGAGCTCATATACAAATAAGTCAACTCTTGGTCAAACCTTCCAAATTCAAAGCTTTCAGCTGAGACTGTTCTTTCAAATTCATACCGATTTCCGTGAAAAACCAAACCAACGATCTACATCAGTCATAACACATTACACGGGGCAAGTCATACCCGAGAACTGGCGATCAAAGTGCAAAAGCTCAAAATGACCGGTCGGGTCATTACATCCTCCCCCACTTAAACACACGTTCGTCCTCGAACGTACCCAGAGTTGTTCTAGAAGCCAACCAATAGCTGAATAACCTAGCCACGCATATACCCGGGGGTGATCCCACATCACCCTATCTCATATAGGTCCGATAACACATATAAACTGAAATTTCACAATCCAATCTAGCCCATAAACCATAGAACCACATTTCCACCTTTAAAATCCTCAATGCGATCAGAATCTCACATTTATACTGCGAATAAGCCCGAACAAGCTGTAATAACCCATGCTTGCAACCTCGGGAGCAATCCCATGATATACCACATACTCAAACACTCGTAACGATAACTTCTATTCACAGCAGCTGCACACAACAACCGAATACCGGTAGAAAACCTCTTATCACTAAAGTCTCATCCTAACACTTTCATATACTGCCAGATATAAATAAAACACACAGTAAGCCATAACCATTCCTCAGGTCAACCATTCATGAAGCCACTTCTCCTTTGGCAACGACCATAGCAAATTTCTGAGCCGAACATCAATATATCCCTCCAATACGCTCCTTCCATTCCACCCTTATTATAGCGATGGGAATTTCTTAGTAAGAAAGCCCGATATACCTCCTCCATTATTGGGACCGCAGCAGGCCTGCCGTTCCACATTCTTTCAGCATCGCTCGTCCGATATAGTTGGATGCTCGCCCGACACTCATAGTGTTTCTGACTGCGTATGAATCCTCCACTTCAGCGGAAGCGACCCTAAGAAAAATTACATTAAATTAGTATTTCAAAATTATATAAAAGTAAAATCAAAAATACTATAATGTCGAAAACTTACATTGTATAGTCGAAAGGCTCGCCTCGACCCAACCTTTTCTTGATCCGTCTCTTTCTTTTCGTTTCTGTACAATATGAGTCTCCTGAATAGTTCATCTTGGTTCATTGACGAAAGCCCTAACTTAAAAACTAATCTCCTTGCCTTATAAGAAATCACCAGGTAATTCGATATCAAAGGCAACTAGTTCACGCATAAGGTAACAATGAAAAGTCCATGCTCCTGAGAAATATTCCAGTCAGTTTTCATACTAGAATCAACTGCCCAACAGACAATCAGAGTGCGGACCTCCGTTACGTAGTGGACGACTAGCTTTCCTCTAATGTTCATAAAAAACGGGTTTGCCGTCATCATTAGGAGTGTTCGAACATTTTCATTGGCCTCACCCTAAGTGCATCCCAAAAAGCATCCGCAACCCATATCATGAATTCTAGAATCACGATTTTATTCTCCACCGACCTACTACTTTCACCCACAACCATTTAGAAATATTCCCAGGCACAAATAGCTAATCATACCATACTCATATACCTCGACTGGACGCCGTCTTGTCGATCTCTCCATATTAGTCCAACAAAGAATTTCGTATAAACCCCCTTCTATAAGATTGATGCGTAAAACTTTCCGCCGTTTTTCCAAATTTCATACGAGTCGCACCTAACACAGGGAACCTAATTAACTCTCAGTTATGTGTTATGGTGGAAGTGACATTGCATGTTCAATAAATACACCCCCTTCTACAAAATCCTCCCTTCAATCCCTGTTCGATTAGGATAATTCCTATTGACATCCAAGTACGATGTTCCCATCGAATTTACAAAAAAACAAGAGGAAAATTAATTTAGTTAATTCATATCCTATCTTTTTTTAGTTACCTAAAAGTCCCCAGTCATATCCTAAAATTTCTTTAATATAATCTTTTATTAGTATAACATTTCGCTAAAGCCTTCGTGCTTTTAATATAAAATATGTTAATATGTGAAGGCTACTAATTTCGAAGCCATAGAGAATAAGAACCCTAAAAATTGCCAAAGTAATATATTAACTTTGAACCCTAACATGGATTGAGCTAAATTTTGGAACCTAACATGGGAGAAATTAAACTTTGACCCTAACATGGTTGAACACTAATATACTAAATTATGAACTTGTGAAACCTACCAAATGGAAAAATTAATCAAAGATTCAGTGTTTTTCCGGAAAAGAAATAACAGAAAGGAACGAGAGAAAACTAACTCGCGGGAATGGGAGGGTCGCCGGCGCTGCAGGCTGGTGCGTGCTGTCACGGTGGTCGTCGGGTGGTGGGTGCGCCAGCTACTGCTGGCGGATGTCCGGAGGGAGCGGGAGGGGGTTGAGTTGAGAGAGAGTAACGAAAAGATTTTGGGCCAAATTTTTTGAAAGAAATGGAGAGGGGAAACCGCACCGTTCTCTGCCTACGGAATTAAAAATAGACGACCAACTTATGGCGTCGCCTATTTTGTAGCCAAATAGTTTTGACTTTTTGATCAAAATAGCGACAAAAGTTGGTCGCCAATTTATTGACCGTTTGACCACGTAATAATAAGCGATCCAAGTTGGTCGCTATTCTAAAAAAAATTAAAATTCACTTTAATTCATTTTAAGCTATATATATACAGTTATATAATAAATATATAATATTTTGAAAAATTATTTACACCACCACACACACACACCACAACCACACACACACACCACATCAACATATACTAACTATCACTCTCATACTATAATACTTATATATATATATATCATTATAAGTATTAGAGAAGAGAAGAAGTCGAGAGATCGAGACGATAGAGAGCACGCAGAGAGAGGAGATAGTATAGTAGTATCTATATTCACTAAGTGTTCATTATAGATATACTCTCATACTGTGGTATAGTTAATACTTAGATCCTATAGTGTATATTGTAATACTGTATCACTATATATATAGTATTAGTATAGTATATATACTATATAGTCATAGTCGTATTATACTTTACTAATGTATATATAGTATAGGTCATATAGTATACATTATAGTATTTATGTAGAATTCGCTGACTATACACCTTGGTATATGATATATAGACTGCTATTAGCCTAATATTAAATGATCTGCTAGCCAACCTAGTGCCATAGTTATACTGTAAGTATGTTATAACTATAACAATTCCTAACTATATATAAGCATTAATATACTATTATATCAAACATAATGCACTAATACCTTAGTGGCATAGTATAGTTAAGTATATCTATATTATACATATAACGACTGCACCGGTCGTTCTTGGCTTTTGCACTTTGACTGCCAGTTCTCGGGCATGACTTGCCTCGTTGTAATTGTTTATGATGATGTAGACTCGTTGGTTTGGTTTTTCACGGGAAATCAGTATGAATTTGAAAGAACAGTCCTAGTGAATCAAAGCTTTGAACTTTGGAAGTTTGACCAAGAGTTGACTTATTTGTATATGAGCTCGGATCGGAATTTTTATGATTTGGTTAGCTTCGTTGTGGGGATTTATGACTTAGGGAGCGTGATCGGAATGGCTTTTGGAGGTCCGGTGTAGAATTAGGCTGAATTTGGCGAAGTTAGTAGTTCTTGGCGAATTCCGCGGTTTGATAGGTGAGATTTTGATCCGATGGTCGGGAATGGAATTCCGGAAGTTGCTGTTTAGCTTTGTATGTGATTTGGGATGTGTGTTGCAAAATTCAAGCGCATGTCGAACGTGGTTTGTTGGGTTTTTGATCGAAAGCGTATTTCGGAAGTTTTTAGAAAACTTAGGCTTCAATTCCGATGTGAATTGATGGATTTGGTTTGTTTGAGTGTTTTGATGATTTGGAAAAAGTTTGAATGAGGTTTTAGGATGTGTGGTGTTTTTGGTTGAGGTCCCGGGGTCTCGGTGAGAGTTCGGGTGGTCATCGGACCATTGTGGCTTTGAGAGGTTGCAGAAATTGCTGTTCAGATGTTGCAGAGAAATGGCCTTCGCGATCTCCGTAGGCCATCGCGATCGCCGTAGAAGGAATTTGAGCTGGCCTGTGTTTGGTCTTCGCATTCGCTTTTGACGTTGCTCGCGTTCGCGGAGGCCCTGAGCTTGTGCTTCGCGTTCGCAGTGATAAGTAATTGGGGTCCAGTGTTTTGCTCTTCGCGTTTCGCATCAGTGGGGTCGCTTCGCCATAGATCTGGATCAAGCATCGCGTTCGCAGTAAAGGCTTCGCGTTCGCATAGTACACTTTTGAGTCTTGGAATTTTTGCTCTTCGCGATCGCGAGCTTGGCCGGCGGATCGCGATGAAGGAAGTTCAGTGCTGGGCAGAAAGTTATAAAACATTCATTCGCGGATTGTTGAGCCATTTTTCCACCATAGATTGATCATTTTAGAGCGCTTGTGAGGGAGATTTGAAGAGGGATTCAAGGAGAACGATTGGATGGTAAGATTATTGAACCCTAAAACGTGATTCTATTGTGAAATCGTAGACTAGAAAATTCATGGAAACTTGACAAAAATGGAAGACTTAGGCATTGAATTTGGAATTTTAAATGGGATTTGAAGGGTCATTTGGACTCGATTTTGGTGTTCTTTATATGCATAGACTCGTGGATGATAACGGAACCTAATGGATGTCGAAATTTTTGAGTTTTGACAAGTGGGTCCGCGGGCTCGGGTTTTGGAAATCTTCGGGATTGTGTCCGTTATGATTTGTTTTTCACTTGGGCTTTGTTCCCTTAGAGTATTGTTGTGATGTATTTCGCTCTGATTTTGGATAGATTCGACGCGGCGGGGAGCCGATTTGAGGGGCAAAGGCGTCGCGAGCTAGAGATTTTCGTCGGTTCGAATGTGAGTAATGATTGAAAATGATATCCTGAGGGTTTGAAACCCCGATTGCCACATCGTAGTGCTATGTTGAGGTAACTTGCACGCCGATAGCGAGCGTGGGTGTAGAGCACGTTGGGGATTGTGACTTGGTCCCCCGATTGATGATTTTTTACCGCGTATTTGACTGAAACTTATTTGTTATCATCATGATTTGGGCTGATTGGCCATATTTTGGGCTCGTGCCAACTATTTGAACCCCATCGGGGATGTTTATCACTTATTTCCTCACTGTTTTGAATTATTTACTGAACTCAGTCCTGTTGATATCTTACTGTTTTTACAACTCAGCCACTTTTACTCAGATTTTGAAACTTAAATGATATTTCTAGATGATGTTTTGGGCTGAGAACTACTGTTTACTAATGCCCGAGGATTGTGATGATGTTTCGGACTGAGTGAGGCCAGGGCCATATGTGACGATATGCTGAGTGATATGACGGGCGAGGCGGGCTGAGAGACATTTAATGCCAGAGGTGGCTTGAGTGATGTGAGGCCGAGTGCCGAGTGATATGAGGCCGAGTGCCGAGAGATGATGCCACGAGTTGCTTGATATTGGGCTTGGGCCGTAAGGCCCCTCCGGAGTCTTGCAACCCCAGTGAGCGCCGTCGACGATAATGGATCGGTGCTGCACGCCGCATGAATATAGATCGAGCTGCACGCCGCAGCATTACTATTATGATACTATTCTGAGAGTGATCTGAGGGAGAGAGAAGAGAGCCCGAGCGGGGCTGGTACTGTTTTGAGAATATGCCCGAGGCGAACTTCTATGTGTTCATCTTTCATATTACTTGTCATTTATCTTGTTATACTGTGGTATTTGTGCCGAGGGGCGGATTTCTGTGCTTATCAAGCCATCTAATGCTTTTTGCGATCATTTGGCGGTTAACTTGCTTTGAAAAAGGTCATGTTTCCAAAGAGGTTTAAACTGAGCTAAGACATTTCTAAAGATTTCACAGCTTCACTGCTTTTCTCAAAGGATTACACTGCTTCTATACAGCATGTCGCGTTGCTATACGTGTTTTCTTACTCCTCGTTGTTATTTACCTTTATTACTCACTGAGTGGGATACTCACTTTAATCCCGCACCTCGTGTGCAGATGCAGGTATTTATTCGCCGGTAGCGGGTTTTTGGCAGATCGGAGCAGAGTTATAGGAGTTTTAGCAAGTGACTGCCAGCGTTCCGCAGCATCGCTTTTCTTCTTATCGGGTTCATTTATCCTGTTTTGTATATTTTAGACTTGTGTATGTATTTTATATTGTAATAATGCTCGTTGACTGTGTGACACCCCGCTATGGGCTGTGTTGGTTGATACTTCCGCTAATTAATATCATTAAGTCATGTTTAAACTGCTTAGAACATCTAACTGCCTAAAAGAGCTGTTCTGAATGGTCTAGCTGGCCTGCGGTCTCACGAGAGGGCGCCATCACGACCGGAGCGGGGTTGGGTCGTGACAAGTTGATATCAGAGCCGTAAGGTTACATAGGTCTCACGAGTCATGAGCAGGTTTTTTAGGTAGAGTCTCCGGATCGTACGGGAGACGTCTGTATTTTTTCCTCGAGAGGCTGCGGAACCTTTAGGAAAACTTCACATTCTTGCAATTCTTATCGTGCGTCCTTGATTCAGCTTGAAAAGTAACTCTTGAAATTCCTTCCACGCGTTCGTATGCGCGCAATGAGCACTCAGTATCAGATGTGACTTGATGGCTTGTGATTCCCTGATCGAGGGCGAGATGTGATCTCTGTGAGTGATGTTGGCCAGTCTGGATGACTTGAGGCCAGATCTTTGCCTATGGCTTGAGCAACCGAGTGCTGATTGTGTGAGCAGTGTTCTAAACTTATATGTTCGGTATTTCCTTATTAGTGGGAGTGTCGGTTGGTAAACTATCTGATGAGTGAAGTTATGAGGTGCAAAGATTGTTATTCTATGAATTGGAAGGGCGAGTTATGGTGTGCAAAGAATCTTTTCAAGTTTCCAAGTTGATGGTGAAGCTAAATTTCATGTTCTGCAGTATGAGTTCGGACTCAGAAGACTAAGTGACTGTGTTAAGTGATGACGGTTGGAAGGTATACAGAAATGTTATATTGAGGCGAAGCAGTGTGGGTTATCTCCTGCGAGTGTTTCTGAAGTGGTGTTTGATTCCTTATGTGTATGTTAGAAGATCTCATGTGTAATTGAAAAGTACGTGTTGAAAATTTTGAAAATTTTGGGCGTCGCTTAAGAGAGTGCTTAACTGTTGTGGGATGAATGCGAGATTTGCGGAAGACTTAAAAGTACTAGATGATTGGTATTTCACAAGCTACAAATGATTTGAGTTTAATCTCACTAGTATTGTGGCATCAATAGAGTAAAAGTGTTGTGAGATTATTGAGTGCTATCTCGATCTTGTGGCTCGAGCCAAGTGGGGAGGGAGTCTGCTGTGAGCAGATGATTGCACCGTAGGTGCTATGTTTGGTTCCAGTGAGGCGTGCGAGTGAATTAGCTATGACTTGCAAGGAATTGAAGACCGAGAATGGCTCGAGTAAAGGAAGATATCGACAAAGGTTACATTATGTTTCATTGGGAAGAGAAAATCAACGGGATGTCTAGGAGTTGTGTGGTAAAAGATGCTCGGTGCATAGCAGGAGGTTATTGGTGTATTGAGATAAGGCTACATTTGCGTCGGTATCAGAAATGCTAATTGCGGCACAGGGTTGTCGATTCTTTTGATCGGTAATTGCGGTTTGACGTAGATAGAAGTGGATGGACTTGCGAGATGGTTCTAATGTTGTTCAAATTCTACATTTAACAATTGGGGTATTTGTGAAGTTGCATATGTGGCCAGAAACTGGAATTTTCATTAGAAGAAATCAAGATTTGGTATTGCTGTTAAAATTGTGAATTCTATGTGTCAGTATAGGAAGATAAGGGTAACGGATTTAGATTCGTCAGGAAGTCTCTTCGGGAGTTAAAGTATTTGAAGGTGGTCTTTTAGGATATTTAGAGAGTATTCAGCGGCCTATGAGTTTAGACGGTGTGTTTTGTGCTTGGGTCTCGTGTGGTAAGTCTAGGTTGAGAAATTGTGATGTTATACAAGAAGGAATATCAAGTTGAAGGGCAGTCAGAAGGGAACTCGGATAGATGGACTAGCTTTAGTAGCCGTAATTGGCATGTAAGGGATTGATCGTTCTTAAATGCTTATGAAGCGGCGGGTTTCCACAGGTTGCTTTCCGTGGCCAATGACTCTCAGTTGGATTGCTTGAGCTTGGTTGAGTTAGAGGGAGTCAGTTCTGATGTGTTCGGTTTTGTGGCAAAGGGGATTCGTAAGTTTTTGATAATTTCTACCATGGTTAGAGATGTGTGATTCTGCTGGCGATGAGAAGTGAGATGTATAGTTTGATTTTCTCCTAGATGGATCAAATGGAAAGTTCTGACTAGTTGAGTATATATTTGATTGTGGCTCGGAAGGATTATGAAGTTCTCATACTATATAGGATGGCATGGTATATGTCGTATGTTGTGTAGGGTTTTAGGATTGGCATGGTCTAAGGTCACAGTTCAGTTCTGAAAGGAAGGTATATAAATTTCTTTAGACAGGCACGCAGTTTGAGACGATTAGGTAAAATGATTTACAAATTGGTTGGTCTTGACAAGGGTGATAAACTTCAGAAAAAGGCAATGTGTTTGAATAAGGAACTTCATTAGTTATTGTGGCACTCTCCGTGGATCGACTGTTTGATTTAGGTTGGCTCCGGATAGGCACAGTAAGAATTATTAGCGAGTATCTCTCGTGGAAACTAACTTCAGCGGATCGGAATGTGTTTTAGTATGTGCACTACCATCGCAGGCAGTTGTAGCTGGATCAGATAGCCGATTCGTTGCTTTATGGATTAGAGGAGACTGAGAAGTTTCCGTGATTAGATGCTTGTGGTTCTATGGACCTGTGAGAAAATAGCTAGGTTAGTCAGAGGGTAGTATGTGCCATGATTCAGTCATGCGAACCTTCAAAGAGTTAATTCATCTATTGTGACTAGAGTTGATTTGGGTTCATTGTGGAATAGTTCCAACAGGAGTGTGTTCTGCAACCTGGTCAGATTGTTTTACTCCAAACTGCTATTGTTGAGAGATGTGCTATTCGATTGTTGTTGAGCTTATTCGTTGAATGCTGAGTACCCTCCTGTGTTACGAGGAGTTGAGATTTTGTGTTATATGCACCAAATGGTGCGATTCAAAAAAACATGGGCGCTTGTATAGCGGGAATTGAATTGATGGGTATTTGGTTGTTGCCATGGATTTGTTGCACCATTGGATTTTTCGTCTCGGCTGGTGTGGCATGTTGTCATTGGCTTCTCCATGGTTTATGGTGTGCTTCACTTTCCGTGTTAAACTGGGGGGGGGCCAAATTCCCAAAAATGGCTTTGTTGACTGTATTTGGGCATAGTGACTTGAGGAGTCATGCTGAGCAGTGTTTTTGGATAGATCGCGCGATTGTAGCGAACGCTACGTGGAGATATGACCTTTCGGTTAGATCATGTGTTCGTATTTCTAGGATGCGGTTCTCAGCCTTGTGTTTTGTGATGTTATGGTAGCTTTGTGGTTACAGCTCTCTCATTTGAGTCTTTTCATGGTTTGGAGTACGTTCAGACGTTGCTTATGTACGCGGATTGCCACGAGTTGTGGCTTTAGATGCTGTATTGGGTGTCCATGTCACCAGCAGTAGTTGTGTTGAAATCAGATGAATTGTTGGGATCTAGAATGAATAACAAACGGTTTCGGTTCTTCAGCGTATTGGGAGTCTGATATATTGATGTTCGCTCAGAAATTTTGCTCATGGTCGTTGCCAAAGGAGAAGTGGCTTCAATGAATGGTTGACCTGGGATCAGGTTGATGGCTTAGCTGTGTGTTTTATGGTATATCTAGCCGTATATGAAAGTTTATGATGAGACTTTAGTGATTAAGAGTTTTGTTCTACCGGTATGCGGTTGTTGTGTTGCAGCTGCTGTGGAATAGAAGTTATCGTTACGAGTGTTGAGTATGTGGTATATCATGGGATTGCTCCCGAGGTGCAAGCATGGGTTATTACAGCTTGTTCGGGCTTATTCGCAGTATAAATGTAGATTCTGCGCATTGAGGATTTTTAAAGGTGGAAATTGTGGTCTTATGATTTATGGGCTAGATGGATTGTGAAATTTTCAGTTATATGGTTATCGGACCTATATGAGATAGTGGGTGATGTGATCACCCCCGGTATATGCGTGGCTAGGTATTCAAGCTATTGGTTGGCTCTAGAACACTCTGGGTACGTTCGAGGACGAACGTGTGTTTAAATGGGAGGATGTAATGACTCGACCGCATTGAGCTTTTGCACTTTGTATCGCAGTTCTCGGGTATCGACTTGCCCCGTTGTAATGTGTTATGACTGATGTAGATCGTTGGTTTGGTTTTTCACGGAAATCAGTTATGAATTTTAAAGAACAGTCTCAGCTGAAAGCTTTGAATTTGGAAGGTTTGACCAAGAGTTTGACTTATTTGTAATAGAGCTCGGATCGGGAATTTATGATTTGGTTAGTTTCGTTGGGTGATTTATGATTAGGAATTCTGATCGAAATTGGTTTTTGGGGGCGGGTGTAGCATTAGCTTGAATTGACGAAGTTAGTTATTTTGGCAATTGACCGATTGATAGGTGAGATTTTGATCCGAGGGTCAGAATGGAATTCCGATAGTTTGAGTGTAGCTTTGTTATGTGATTTTGGGATGTGTGTGCAAAATTCAGGTCATGCGGACGTGTTTGGTTGAGGTTTTGATCGAAAAGCGTCTATCGGAAGTTTTTGAGA